>NW_006399970.1:992700-1000695 GCF_000299155.1 Elephantulus edwardii
AGCTTCACAGACCGTAGACACTTTCATCACTGTAGGCAATGTATAGAAAGAAGTCTTCTTCATGGTGTTCCTGGTACAGCTGACCCATTGTGGCATTGGTGGGTGGAATGACATTGTTGACAAAGAAAAACAAGGCATCTTCAGCTCGGAGATGTATTCGCTTCCGGATCAAGAATTAGAACTGACCAACTGTGAGATCAGAAGGCACCAGGTATTTCTTTTTGTCCAGATCTCCTATCTGAGCTTTGGGAGCCTTCTCTACTATCACCGGGACCCGGTCCGGGTATTTCTTTCGGATCTTCTCGCCCTCAGAGCGGCGCTTCTCGAACGGATGCTCCTCTTTGTACATGAACTTCATCCTCCCGGGGACCGGGCTGGACTGGGCAGGGCTGAGGGAACCCGGAGGGGGGGGCTTCTTTTACTTTTTAAAGGGAATAGTGAACTTGGGGGGGGGGACGGGTGAGCAGGGATAAAAGTGCAACAATGAATGAATAGAAATCCAAAATCTCTGTAAACTTTCATTAAAATTAATAATAATAATAAAGGAGGAAAAGGAAAGGAAATTAGAAAATCAACACCATTTACAATAGCCAATCATAATTTAAAATACTTAGGAATAAAGCTAACTAGAGGCACATATCCTTGTATAAGGAAAATTACAAAACGCTACTACAAGAAAAAATAAGAGACCCAACTAAATGAGAAAATTTTCCCTGTTCACTAATTGCAAGACTTAACGTTGTGGAAAAAGGCAATCCAAGCAAAAGTAATCTACATGTTTAACACAGTCTTAATACAGACACTATATTCCCTCTCCAAGGAGACAGGAAGGCAATTTTAATTGGAAAGGACAGAAACTCTGAATAAGAAAAGCTCTTCTAAGTCCTCATTCCTCAGAACAGAGCAGGGAAATACTGCATGGTTCAACATCAAGAAGGGAGCGCATCACGTATGTGTCCTGTCTCTATACATTTTTAATCTATAGGCAGAACAGATCATTTGGAAGGCTGGACTTTATGAGGAACAATGTGAGATCAGGGTTGGAGGAATATTATAAAAAACCTACATTATGCAGATGACACAACTTTGGTTGCTGAAACTGAGGAGGACCTGAAGCACTTGCTGCAGAAGGTCGAGGACTGTAGTCTTCAATACGGATTGAAGCTCATCATCAAGAAAATGAAGATTCTCACCACTGGGCCAATTGGCAGCACCATGATGGATGAAGAAGAGATTGAGGATGTTCTACATTCAACAAGTCAGGGAATCAAAAGACAAGTTGGATTAGGAAAATCTGCTGTCAGGGATCTTTCCAGAGTACTGAAAAGCAACAACGTCAGTCTAAAGACTAAGATGCCTCTGATGCAGTCCATGATCTTCACAATTACTTGCTATGTAGATAATGACTAAGGATTATAGAAGAAGAATTGATGCCTTTGAGTTGTGGTGCTGGAGAAAAATCTTGAACATAGATAGCATGGTCCACCAAGAAAACAAACTGATGCCATGGTCTTCTTCATGAAGTCCAGCTTCTCAAATAATTTACTTAGCATAGGTATGACTCTTGTTTGAAGATCTTGGAAGGAAGGTTTTAAAATATTTTTTTGTATTTGATTAACAGCCAAGTGTGGGCTGTTTGGTGTTTTTATTTAATTGGCAACAGTTGTGGGCTGAAAGTCTCTTGTTTCAACCAATGAGGACTCAGTGAGTGGGCTTTTGTGATTAAAAGTTTGTTGGGCCTCAGGCCTGGTGTGAAGATTGATTTCTTATTAGGGTTACAAAATAAGTTGTCAATTTGTTGTGTTTGGAGGAAAGATTGTTCTAATTGGTACAACACTTGTCTCTCAGTTTGTTGTATAGAGATAACTCTGGCTTGCTGTGATGTTGAAATCTATGCTACTGGGGTGTCATATGTCACAAGAGTAAACCACAGTAGACAAGTTTGTTCTTGTTTTTATTTAGAAAAACAAATTTTATTGTTATTCACAATGAAAAAAGAACTGAAAAAAATCCATATTTTTACCAATTCCAAAGAAAGGTGATCCAAAAGAATGCAGAAATTGTAGAAATATCAATAACATCAGACAAAAGTAAAATTTTGTGGAAAATGATTTTAAAGTCATTGTAGCAAAATGTTAAAAGGAAAACACAAAAAATGCAAGCTGTATTCAGAAGAGGTTGTGGAACAAGGAAAATCAATTGCTGGCATTACATGGATCTTGGCTGAAAAATATTAGCTTGGGTTTTATTGACTATGCAAAGTCATTCAACTGTGTGAATCAGATAAAATGATGAATGATACAGGAAACAATAGGAATTCCAGAATCTTAACTGTCCTCGTGAAACACCTACACATAGACAAAGAAGCAGTTGTCGGAGCAAATGAGATACTGTACAGTTTAAAACCAGGAAAGGTGTGTGTTGGAGTTCCCTGGAGTCAAGGATTCTGAAGCTTCATCTGACATCCTTTGGGCATGTTGCAAGGAGGGACTGGTCTTTGGAGAAGGACATCATGTTTGGGAGAGTGGAGGGACAGCGCGGGAGAGGAAGACCCTTAATGAGATGGATCGATTTTGTGAGTGGAGTGGTGGGTATGAATGTGTTTGAGACAGCGCGGTTGGCACAGGATAGAACGGCGTTTAGGGCTCTTGTACATAGGGTCGCTCTGAGTCGTAAATGACTCGATGGCACATAACAACAACAACAACATATATTGTATCAGTACCAAATAATTCAAGAAACTGGACTATATGAAGGAGGCTGTTACATCAGGATTGTAGGAAGACTCATTAACAACTTTCATTATAAAGATGACACAACCTTGTTTGCTGAAGATTTAAAGCACTCACTGGAGATCAAAGACAAGAGCCTTTATGGATTACATTATGGATTACATCTCAACATCAAAAAAAACCCAAACAAATAAAAAATCTTCACAACTGGATCAATAAACAACATCATGAAAAATGGAAAAAATACTTAAGTTGTCAACGATTTCATTTCACAAGGATCCACAATAAATACCTGTGGAAATAACCCTGAAGAAATCAAATCATACATTATATTGAGTAAATATACTTAAAGGACCTCTTTAAAGCTTAATAAAGCAAATATGTATGAGGATGAAGGTAAAAGGTACATCTGACCCAAGATATGTATGTTTTTAAAATGTATTTATTTAGTTTTTTAATTTCAATGAACATCTACAGAGATTTTGGAATTCCATTCATTAATTGTTGTACTTTTCTCCCCACCTACCCCACCACCCCCATTTGCTCCTCTCCTTGAAAAGCAAAAAAATAAGGAACGATTCACGAATTTGCGTGTCATCCTTGCGCAGGGGCCATGCTAATCTCTGTATCCTTCCAATTTTAGTATATGTGCTGCCAAAGCGAGCATGGTAGACAAGTTTTAATAGGGCTCCCTGATTAAGATAGACTAGGAAGCAGGATTGGCCATACACTTCTTAAATAGCAAGCCTCTGAAACACTGTGAACAGTAGAATGATAAAAAGAAATAAAATTAAATATAAACTTTGCTTCAAAATAATTTATTGGGGAAAGTGAGATAGGAGTACATGAAACAGCATAGTTGAAACTGGGCAATGTGCCTCTGGTCATTCATTAAATTATTCTCTCTTTTGAATATGTTCAAAGATTTTCACAACGCAGTTAATAAAATAGAAAGTAAAAAAATCCTCACAACCAAAATCACAAAAGCATACATACCAAATTAACTATTTAAAAATGTCTGGTAAATGCCACATTTCTTCAGAATTTGATGGTTTAATTGGTTTGAAAACAAAATACAATAAATCTTAAGATTCTGATGGTCACTAAGATCAACTTCCATACCTTCACCACTAATTTGCCAGGCACTTACCCATATTCTTTTAAAACTGCACCTTCATACAAATTGTATTCATTTGGATATTACTGAATAGTATAGTATTTATTTAACATTAAACTTATTCTAATATGTAGCCATGCATAAAACTACTGTTATGTACTGTACTTCTGAAATAAATTAATCAGTTTAGGAATAAATGAACAAAAATTCAAACACTTTCACTGCAGTAAAGTGAATGCAGTTTAAACTTGGATTGTGACTAGCCATATTTCAAAAGTTGGACTGCAATAATTTCCCCAAGTTATTATTTTGACAAGAGAAACATATAGGAACAATAAAAGAGTTGTAAAGTTAAATTGCTCCCCAGTCAGAGAATTCTAAACATTTTTTGTGGACCTCTGGAAGTGAGCCTAAAATGACTTTTCAGATAAATGAGTATTTGTTCAATACTTATCCTCTCCAGCTCACTTTCTGTAGACTTACTCCATTAATTTTCTTCTTTCTTTATTGAATGTCCAATCTCTTTCTATGCTCTTCACCCCAGGCCCCAATTTTGTGGACCAGCTTGATGTGATATTCCTTATCTTAAAATACACAGAATTCAACCTAAAGCCACTGTTACCTTGAGCTGTAGTTGTGTGGTCTTGAGTTGAGTCTGAATATTAGTTGTCCCAAGTGTCAGAGTAGAACTGCCCCATAGGATTTTCTTTGCTGGAGTCTTTATCAAAGCACATTCCGTGGTCTTTCTGCTATAGAACTACTGTGTAGGTTCTTTTTCCTCTTTTCTAGATTTTGTTTATTTTGTTGTTGAGAAAATACATTGCAAAACATATCCCAGTTCAACAGCTTGATATCTACCTGTACAATGTGGGGACATTGTTTACATTTTTCCAGGTCACACAACTGTTCTTACTTTCCTTTTCTTATTTGTTCCTCCTTCACTAGCATTCCCTTGTTCTCTGAGTTTTCCATTTGATCTTTCAAGTTGCTGTTGTCAATTTGATCCCATACAAATAGTTCTCAAAAAAAAAAAAAGACCTCAAGGTAAACTTTTCCCACTAGTTAAGCTAAATTACGGTTTGGTTTTAAAATAATGTCAGAGTACATTTTCAGTTTACGTTTTAAAGATTATTTCAGGACAATGGTATTAGCAGTTATCTACCCTCAAGTTTACAACAAGGCTGAATTCCAAAAGAATCTGTAACTCTGTCCTGCATTTCTCCTCTTTTGATCATAAAAGTGCTGTGGCATCCTTGATTAAAATGTTTAGTAATTGTAGCCAGGCACCGGCCAATTCTTTTAGCCTATGGCAAAGGAAACAGTTGTTCATGGAAGCAATTAACTGAGTGTCTTCCTCTTGTTCTTGACTTTCCGTATTCCTCTGTTGCTCCAGGTAAATATAGATCAACTGTGCCTTGGACAGCTGCCTATAAGCTTTAAAACATTGCTCACTCAATAAACTAGGAAGTAGACTAGAAGTAATAAATATGATATGAAATAAATTTTGAATGCCAAAAATTTAAGCTTTTAAAGCAAGGAATCAAATCCTATGAAATATTTGATTATACATAAGCAGCTTTAGCAGCTACTCTTTTTATCCTCCTTTTTCGTTCAGTCATTGTAAATGTATCATACAGCTTCTACAAATTTGACCATTTAAAGATTTACAGCTTCTTGACAATAATGATAGTAATTACAATAACTGTAATTAACTCTACCCTTCATCAATGAAATTTTCCTATCACTGACAATCTATCTTATTTTCCCTTACTCTTGCCCCATTAGCCATTAAGAAATTTTGATTTCTATTTTCTTTTTCTTGTCTTTATAGATAAGTCATAAAACATTTGTCCTTCAGTGATTGGTTTATTTCACTCAGCATCTCTTCAAGCTCCATCCATACTCTAGCATGTAATCAAGACTTCATTTCTCCTATTGGCTAAGAGTTCATTGTAAGTATATACTACCTTGTATTTATCTATTAACCAATATATGGACGGGTATTGATGTTATTTCCACATTTTTGCTATTATTAATATTGTTTCAATGAACATTGACATACTCATCTATTTTTGAGTTTGTGCTTTCAAGTCTTTGGACTATACTTTTAGGAGTGAATGCTTTATGGCACTTGTATCATTAAGGTAGAATCTACTTTGTGGAGGCAGCTCTTCTCCAGTAATATTTTGAGTGTCTTTCAACCTTTTAAAAAATCTCCTGTCTCTTATTTTCCATCAAATTTGGTTAATCTTCTAGTACTGTTCTAGTGCTTTAATAAGATTCTTTTTGGCTAGTAGAAGTGGAATGTCAATCCTTCTTCCTAGTTTTTCTTAGTCTAGAAGCTTCACCATGTCCACCATAAATGACCCTGGTTATATTTGAAATACTGGTGGCATAGCTCCCAATATATTAACAACACACAATCTACCACAATACGGAAAATTGATGGATGAGTAATGATTAATTAATAAAAAGGAATATTAAGGATACTTTTAATAAAAAGGTAGACACTAGAACACTTACTGTTGCAACATTACCTAGACTGAAGCTGAAGAAGTATTTACTGGTGAAACTCAAAGACTATAGTCTTCAGTATAGATCATTCATACTTCAACGTAAGGAAAATAGAAGTCTTCATAACTAGACCAAAAGCCAGTATCATGATAAATGGAGAAAAGATTGAAGTCATAAAAGATTTCATTTTACTTGGAATCAATTAATACCCTTGGAAGTAGTAGTTAACAAATTAAAAGATGTGCTGCATTAAGCAAATCTACTGTCTAGGATCTCTTTGAAGTGTTAAAGAGCTAGGATGTCACTTTAAAGGTTAAGATGCACCTGATTCAAGGCATAATATTTTCAATTGTTTTGTATGCATCTGAAAACTGAACACTCACTAACGCCTTTAAATTGTGGTGTTGGTAAAAAAGTATGGAATAAATCATGAAATTAAAAAAAAATCCCAAGACAGAACAAAAACAACAACCCACAACCAAACCAACAATGTTTTGTGAAAGTGTAGCCAGAGTGCTCCATACTAGTACCATACTATTAAGGATGGTAAGATTTCTTCTCACATGGTTTCCGAGACATCCTTGGAGGAGGATGTCATGCTTGGAAAAGTAGAAGGTCAGTGAAAGAGAGGAAGCCCCTCAGTGAGATGGGCTGTCATAGCGACTGCATATATGGGTTTTAGCATAGCAAAGATGGAGATGCAGAAAGGTGGAGTTTCATGCTGTTGTCTGGAGAGTTACTATGAGTTGGAGCAGACTCAACTAACAGGTTTAATAAGATATGGACATACTTAACAGAATTTCCCTGAAACCTTTTCAGAATTCTAGCCAATCACAACTTGCCTTTGAGGTATTTTACAACTGCAACAGCCTCCTAACTGGTCTTCCTATTTCTTGCCTTCCTCTCCCAACTCAACTATGAGAAACTGCTATGGTAATTTTCCTTGAGATAACTTTATAAAGAAATGACATTTTAAATTATGTATGTTATATCTCTGCACAAAATCTCCTGTCTGTTATTTTCCACGAAACTTGGTACAAACTCCTAGCCCTAGTATTCAAGACCTTCTTCTAAAACAAAGGTTCTTTACTTTTCCTCACTCCCACTATACTGCATTAACACAGGGCTGCTCATTTTTTAACTCTAGATCTAGTTGGGTTGTTTTGTTTTGTTCTATTTTTGTTGTTGTTTTCTTACTTGGAATGTCCTCACTCCCATGCAAGCCAATTGACATTCCAGTAAGCTGAATCTGTCCTTCTTGTATGCTATGTTCTTCGGGGACTCTTCCATAACTTCAGCCAAAGATTATATTTCCTACTTATAACTTAATATTTGTCATAATATTAAGAAATTATATCCTTTGTCATGTGAACTCCACAATAAGGGATATTATCTGAACATTCAGATTAAGACAGACTAGGAAGAAGGATTGGCCTTCCCCTTCTGAAATAGCAGGCCTCTGAAAACCCTATGTACAATAGAAAACATGTAGATAACAGAAAGGACAACTGAGGTTGAGCTTTCAAGTATGGAAATACAAAGGAAGAGGAACAGTTTTAAGCAGACACTAGTGATTGGGACATGGAATGTGAGAACCATAAGTGTAGGAAAATAGGTATTGTTAAGGAAGAA
>NW_006399970.1:1008376-1016290 GCF_000299155.1 Elephantulus edwardii
GCTCTGGTTGTTGGTGCATATATCTGAATGATAGTGGTACTCACTGGATTTCCTTGTAAGCATATCAATATAATCGTATCACTCACAATGTTGTACTTCAAGATGAATCTAGAAATTCCTTTTTTAACTATGAAAGCAACCCAATTTTTTCCTCATCTTTTCATCTCCGGAGTAATATATCATATGATCATCTGACTCAAAATTCCCCATGCCAGTCCATCTCATCTCTCCATTGCCTAGTATGTCAATATTTATGCGTTCCATTTCTTCCTTAACAATTTATAATTTTTATACATTCATGGTTCTCACATTCCATGTTCCAATCACTAGTGTATGCTTACAACTGTATCAGTAAACCCATATAAAAGAAAAATTGAAAAAAACCCAACCCTTTAAAAAGTATTCTAAAATATTCAGCTTGCTAATAATCCCTTCTTTTTACTATCTATTTAAATACATATTTTTACTGTCTCAGTATCATCTTTCAGGTTGCTGTATTGGGAAATAATCTGCATATTGCTAATTACTTCATAGTTTAAGAATCTGTATCGTTGCTTCTTTAGTATTCTTATTAGTATAGCACTTGTCTGTCTGTTTGCTGTACTGAAGTAACTCAAGGGCTGCTGTTGAAAGCTGTGCCACCAATGTGTCAAATTTCAGAAGGGTCAAACATGGTAGACAGATTTTAGGATAGCAACCAGATTAAAACATACTCAGAAGCAGGACTGGTCATCCACTTCTTAAATAGCAGGTTTCTGAAAACCTTATGAACAGTAGAGGAACACAGCTATAGTAATAGAGGTAGAGCTTAGATTGGAAGTCAATCAAAATGAAAAGAAACAACTGCAAATATCCTTTAATAGTTGGAATATGGAAATTACAAAGTATGAATACTGGAAAGATTGGCACTTGGTAACAAATAGGAAGATACTCAACCAAATGGATTGGCACAGTGACCGTAGAAACGGGCTCAAATGTATCAGAGATGATGAGGATGGCATAAGATAGGACAGGGTTCAAAATTTTTTTCATGTGTTTGCTATGAGTCGTGCCCAATTTAAAAGTACCTAGCAACAACAGTATCATTTGAAAATGGCTGAACAAATTAGGTGAGAATGCTTAGGAATCTCATTTAAACTGTAGGCTATATGACATTTATAAAATTCTCTGTTTGGAGTTGGAGAAGAGTACTGAATACCCCATGGACTGCCAAAAGAACAAAGAGAAAGTACAGACACAGTGTCTCTTGGAAACAAAGATGAAGTTTGTCAAAATCTTCATTTCACATGGGCATATTTCTTGTTCTTCTTGTTGTGCACCATCAAGTCAGAGCTGACCCACTGCTGACACTCCAGTGGGTTTTCAGAGGCAGTAAACCACACAGGATGACACTGTCCATCTTCCTTCTTCAGGACAGCTGCTGGATTCAAACTATATGCCTTTGAAATTGTAGTTAAGCTTCCTACCACTAGATGACAGGAGCTCCTGGGAATGTTTCTAGGAACATCATGTTTAGAGAGGAACACTATGCAAGGAAAGGTAGAGGGTTGGGGGGAAAGGGGAAGACCGTCAACCAGATGGATTGACTCAGTGACTGCAGCAATGAGCTCAAGTGTGTTGGATTATAAGGATGGCACAGGATAGGACAGGGTTCCTATCTGTTGTTCACAGGGTTGCTGTGAGTTGTACTCAATTCAATGGCATCTAACAACAACAACAGCAGCAGCAACAAGCACTCCAGCTAGACTTTCCCAAAATAGGCTTGATTTTTTTTGTTTTGGCTTTTTGCGGTCCATGATTACTCAATATTCTTCACCAACACCACAATTTACCTCTGCTGGGAATGCTACCATGGAGAAGACTTTATCATCCAAAGCAAGCACATGCAAAAAGCCCTCAAAGCAATCAAAGTAGAATTCTGACTCACAGCAACCCTACAAGTCTGACTAGAACTACCCTCACTACTTTCCAGGTTATAAATCATTATAGACGTATACTGCCACATCATTTATCCAGAGTGGCTGGTGGGTTTAAACTATTACAAAGTGTTTAACTACCGCGTTGCCAGGGACCTTCATCTTTTAAATTCTTTCACTCTCTTTGCTGTTGAGTTAGAACTGACTCATACAGACTCTTCAGTGAATTTTTCAGAAACTGTAAGCCACATCAGAGGAGATTGACCATCTTTCTCCCGAGGAGCAACTGGTGGATTTGATCAGCCATCCTTTTGATCGGCAACATAGCTTCTTACCCACTAAACCACCAGAGCTCTTGTTCTTCTTCAAATGAAACTAAAATTTTAAAATAAGAGGGAAGAGAGAGTATGCCTTAGGTGTAAGACAATGTGAAGGGAGGAAGCAATGATTGAAATTGAAGCATCCCAGAAGCAGAAGTTATGAGTTATGACCTTCAAATACTTCTTACCTGGGCATCCTCAGGTAGCATGTCTGAAAGGAAGTCTCCAAACCACCATCCATCCAGCAGTTGTTGTACTGTGGTAACGTGTGTGATGTTGTGATACTCTAAGTATTTCAATACCAACAGGAACACTCACGGTGGCCAGCTTTTAGCAGAGTGTCCAGACTAAGTCAACCATGGAAGAAAGACCTGGCAAACTACTTCTGGAAAACTGTAGTGTTGTTAGGTGCCAACAAGTTGGTTCTTACTCAAACCTTAGACACTACAGAGGGATTTTTGAGCCTGTTGTTGCAGCCACTTGAGTTAATCTTTCTTTTGGGGGTCTTCCTCTTTTCCTGAGGATCCTTTGCTTTATCAAGCATGATGACCATCTTTAAGGATGGGTCCCTCCTAATAATGTGTTCCAAGTGTACTAAGTGGTATACCATTGCCCTGGCTTCCTCTCTCTCACTGCATTTTTTTCCTAAGATAGATTGTTCATTCACTTGCCCATCCAAGAGTCTTCACCATCAGTATATCTCAGACAGCGATTCTCCTTTGCTCTTCCATGTTTCTTATGCCAATGACGTAGCTTTGCTTTCTGAAAGAGGATTTGAAGCACTGAGTAATAAAATCAGAGACTAAAATTTTTTTAACAAGCTACCATTTAATAAGAACTCATGAAAAAAACACTCACACAAAGAACTAAAATGAATTGTAGACAAAAATACACAATAGAATGGATGTGATGTAAATCTCATTCATGACCAGTGGGAGTATGAGCTGGTATGTTGTTGTTGTTATGTGCCATCAAGCCAACTATGACTCATAGTGACCCAATGCACAATAGGTCTGAACCCTGCTCTATCCTAAGCCAGTCTCATTGGCTCTGATATACCTATCCTCGTTATCCCAGTTATCATGTCAATCCATCTCATCTGCTGAGAGACTAAAATTTTCAGCACGGATTACAACTCAACATATAGGAAACAGAAGTCTTCACCAACAAGCAACTTCATTGTAAATGGACAAAACACTGAAGTTACCGGGCATTCCTTTTACTTGGGTTCACATCAATACTCATGGAAGTTACAGTCAAGTAATCAAATTATATGTTGCATTGAGCAAATCTGCTGCAAAAGGCCTTCTTAAACTGTAAAAATAGACAAAACTCAAAGATGTTACTTTGTAAACTAACGTTCAGCTGACCCTCAAATTGGCTCTTATGCATGTATTTTCTACACATGACACAATTTTGCTGCTTGTGGCTATGTGCCCTCAAGTTGCTTGCTCATAGTGACCCTGTGTACAACAGCTCTGAACTCTGCTCTATCTTGAGCCAATCTTATTTTCTTAAATAAAAATTTTATTTACATTTTTTAAAAAGTGTCTGACAATGCATTCAATGTGCATTGTTGGTCAAAATAAAGCATGCTTATGGAAATTTGGGGAAAGGTTTTTTTGATTCAACTCCAACTTAACTGGATTGCTCTGGGGTTAAATGTTCCCAGTGTGTTTTGAACTTTAGTTTCTAAGAGATAACTTGTAAAACTTGGATTGTCCCTCTGAGGGGAAACCATAGGCTTTTTGAATTTGTGTTGCTGAAATAAAACAAGGACTTTCAGTAATTAAGAAATTGTGCCTGATGACTGCTGGACTAACACCTGGATTTTCACTGGGTGATATTCTTTGCACTCCTCACTCTCCACCTTTTTTCTCTACTAAACCCCATTCTTGGTTACACAACTGTGAGTAAAGTCTGTGAATCAAAAATGGATAAATTGAACTCTTGCTGCTGGTGTGGCTATGGAGGAAATGTGGGGCTGGGCTAAGGGCTATTAATCTGCTTTCTGCGCTGAGATGGTGAGAGGCTTTGCTATTCTCACTCTCTCTGGCCCCTTCAGAAAGGCTTGAACCAATCTTATTGTCTCTGACACACCTACCCCCTATTACTGAGTCAATCCATCGCATTAAGGGTCTTCCTTTCTTGCACTGTCCTCCATGCCCCGAAGCATGATGCCCCTCTCCAAAGACTGGTCCTTTCTTGCAACATGCCCGAAATATGTCAGATGGAGCTTCAGAATCCTTGCCTCCAAGGAGTTACCGAGTTTCACCCTCTCCAGGAGGAACCTGTCCTGGTATATTCATGGTATATTCAATACTCTTCTTTAGTACCATAGCTCAAAGGTATAAAGCCTTCTATCATCCCTGGTCACTGTAGAGCTGTCTGATACTTAGCACGTAATTATGAAGATGATGGCCTGGATCAGGTGCACCTTAGTCTCCAGAATGACATCTTCAGTCCTCTGGAGAGGTCTCTGACAGCTGACTTTCCCAATGCAATTTGTCTTTTGATTTCCTGGCTGCTGGTATCAAGAGTGTTGATTGTTGAACCAAGCAACCTGAAGCTGTTAATCTCAATCTCTTTGCTGTCTATCCTGATTCTGCCGATTGACCCAGTAGTGAGAATCTCTGTTTTCTTGTGGTTGACCTTCAATCCATATTGAAGGCTGCAGTCCTTGGCCTTCTGCAGAAAGCACATTAGGTCCTCCTCAGTTCACCTGTTGCAACTATTGGCTTCAGTATGGATTACATCACAACATTAAAATAAAGGCAAAGATCCTCATAACAAGGCCAATAAACAGCATCACAATAAAGCTTAGAATTGTCAAGGTTTTCATTTTATTTGGATCCATGTTCACTTGCCATGGAAACAGCAGTCAAGAAATCAAACAATATCTTGCACTGGGCAAATTTTCTCCAAAGGACACCATTAAAGTACTAAACAGTAATGCTATTTTCAGATCTAAGGCACATCTGACCCAAGACTTGTATTTTACATTCCCTGGTACGCATGTGAAAGTTGGACTGGAGAATAATTGATATATTTTAATTTTGGTGAACAATAGTCACTCTAAAATAGTACAAAATAAAGAAACCTATCTCAGAAGAAGGTGCAACCAAAATGCTCTTTATAAGCTAGGATGGTCTCTCCAGAGACAATCATTTTGATTGAAAAAGTAGAGGATTAGTGAAAAAGGGGGGAAAAAATCTCCAATAAGATGGATCAAAATAGTGGCTTCAACAAGAATTTTCAGCACAATTGTGATTGTGAGGATGAGGCAGGATTGAGGTGTGTTTTGGTTTCTTTTATCCACAGGAGTGCTATGATTTTGAACCAATCAATGACTCTGAACAAATTATCTACCTGTCTGCCCCTCCTCCATTATTGAGGTAAAGGTAGAGGCAATTTACTAGGAAAAGTGAAAGTACATTCCAGAGAAAGGAACAAGTCCATCTTTTTTTAAAAAAGGAGAGGAGAAAATGTTGGGCTCCTGGGGTTATGGGGTCATGGGCTTATATAGCGAGTCTTCTTACTCCTGGGGTATGCAAAGTAGGTGAGTGGTGTTTGGACCAAAAGGATGATGTTGCTGGAGATTCTCACTCCACTCAGCTGTTCATGAGATCACATATTTCCATGTGCCTCTGGTGGCCTCCTGGCAAGAAGCTGTGCTGCAATCCTGAAGGCACTGGGTTTGAATCCTCCACTTGCTCTGTGGGAGACGGAGGAGCAATCTCCTCCTATTTAATTAACTATCTCTGAAAACCCACCGGAAGGCCAGCTACGGGTCAGTTCCAACTCGACAGTACACAACAAAAACAAAACACAAATTAGGTTGACTAGCTTTTGCCCTTTCTTTTTGTTACTATTTTAAATTTTTTAAATCTTATATGGACTCCTACTATGATCTTGACCAGGTCCAGCTGAGACTGAAAGGTGCTTTATGATTTTAATTTTTAATTTTTTTATTTTAATTTTTTCTTTAACTGTCCTATGGTTTTGTCCCAAAATTATTTAGCTACAACCCAATCCTAACATTTCCCTTGTGAAGAATTTGAGCCTCTAAAATCTTTAGGATGATGATTACTCTGGCTTCTTCATGCTGGACTCAAGTATTGTTCTACCTGGAGGGGCCCTGAATCTCTTCATACGTTTTTACTTCTGTATCTCCTTATGCAACACTGAATAGGCTAAGTAATAAAGAAGAGAGAGTTCTGGTGGTCTAATAGTAAGAAGTGGTGCTGCAATCCCAAAGGCACACAGTTCAAATCCACCAGAGCTTCCACAGGAGAAGGATGAGCAATATCTTCTTGTACAATTAACTGCCTCTGAAAATCCACTGTAGGGTCAGCTATGGGTTGGTTCTGAGACGCCAACAAAAACAACAATGAAGAATAAAGTCGTGAAATACAAAGAGATATTAAATGTTGGCAAAGGGTGCATTTTGTCCTCCATAATCCAGAACCAGCAGTTGTCTAATAGTTCCTTCTCGATCCATACTACTCTGAGTTGCAAACCTGGCCTCATTCTTTTGTCACAGATGTACTGTTTTAAAATACTAATGTTGAACTTTTAAAAGCAATTAAGTCTAAATGGAGCTTCTTACTGCTTATAGCATCCTAGCAAAAAAGGAATTAGAGCTTAGCACACCTCTGTCCTTGTGTATTTGAACTCCTTAGAACAACTAAATGGAAATACACTCAGTTGGGCTTTATTTAATTGCCTATTTGGTAGTTATTTAGAAGAATTCTTCTGAGTCATTGGGATTCTTCCTTATTTTATTTTTAACAATTGTTTTCAACAAAATGTGAAGTTATTTCTCTTTATTCTTCTTATTCTTTTATTCAGTATGTTAACCACTGCACCACCAGGACATCAGGAAATGTATCATACAGGAAAATTCTGCAGTCTCCAAATTACTGAGGAGTAATGATGTTAATTTGAGGGCTAAGATGCTCTTGTTTCAGACCATGATCTTTTTAATCATTTGCTATGACAGAAGAAAAATTGATGCCTTTGAGTTGTGGTGTTGGAGAACAATACTGAACATCCCAGAGACTTCCAAAGGAACAAGTAGATATGTCTTGGAATAGGTGCAACTAGAGTGCTCCTTTGAGGCAAGATGGCAAAACTTTGTCTTACATATTTTGGGCATGTTGCTAGGAAAGGCTATGTACTTGGAAAGGGACATCATGCTTAGAAAAGTGGGGAGATTGTGAAGGAGAGGAAGACTCCTAACCAGATGGACTGACCCAGCGACTGGGCTTGGGTGTGTTACAGATTGTGATGATGGCACAGGATAGGACAGGGTTCAGATCTGTCACTCATACTGTCACTGTGAGTTGTAGTTGACTTGATGGCACCTAACAGCAACAATAACAATTCTCATTATCAATCTTTCTAATAAAATGTGCCTCTTGGAGTTGTCTGTAATCATCCCAAAAGTTTCAGAGAATCACATAAAAGTTATTTTTCTTGAGGTCGAACCACCACGACCTATTGTTTATTTTATTTTTATTAAGAAAGTGAATGGGACTGTCCTTGGGGCTGGGGAGAGACTGAGTAAGATGGGTTCAATAATGTGTACTGCACTGAAACAGAGGAGGGAGAGAACCGTTTAAAAGAGAGATGTAACTGGGTATTTCTGTCATCACAGGAGACTAGAGCGAGGGCTG
>NW_006399970.1:1016390-1035877 GCF_000299155.1 Elephantulus edwardii
TTATAGAAAAAAAAAAAGTGGTCTAGCAAACACTGCCTCCACTCCCTGAATTTTTTTCAGGTCTCTCCTATACTGGCTTTGGTCCATTTGTTTTTTTAAACATAAACAAATAAAAGAACACACAGTTCCGTTGATAAATGAACCAGATGAGACCAAAAGGGCAGCATTTACCCAAAAGCAAAGTCCAGATGCAGGAAAGGTTGGTGAATGGAAGCAGGAAGTCCAAGAAACAAGTTGGAAGGGTGCTGCCACACTGAGGGTATTGTAACTGACGTTAGGAATTAAACGTGTATACTTTGTTAAGTGGCAAATGGGTTTGCTTTGTAGACTTTCACCCAGCCTCCAAGAGGATGATCCAAGCTATGAGCTACATTTGATTATTGCAACCTGACGGCTTACTCTGGACTGATCTTTGCTTATGGATGCAGACACTCAAAGTTTTCAAGTTGAACAGAGGACCCTTCAGCAAATGTGACATGCTTGTTCCCTTAGAGAACTGGTTTGATGGTGATGGGCAAGTCAGAAATTAGCTATCTGAAAGGGAGTTATTAGGGCATGAAGTAGCTGGTGTATATGTTTTCACTGAACTGATTATTAGTAAGATGATTGTAAAGGGGGAAAACCCATAGTATAAATGAACAACATAGGCTATAAATAAAATAAAACACAATGTATAAACATGGAGCACAATGTGCATGGGTAGTAAAAATATTAATTAAAGAGTATCAAAATAGGTATTTGTACACTAATATTTGTAGCAGCATTATTCACAATCACAAGGACATGGAAAGAACCCAAATGTCCAACTGCAAGAGAATGGACTGAAAATTTGTAAATTCACACAAAGGAATACTACACAGCACTGAGGAGTAATGATTTTGAAAAATACTATATAACTTGTGAGGACTGGAGAGTATTATACTGAGTGAACTAACAGCCTCATAAGGACAAATACTACAGAAGACTATTATTTTTAAAATGGAAGGATAACTAGTAAAATGTTTATGGAAGTTTAAGGGGGTAGGGATGGGCAGAGGGGGTTAAGATGGGTGTGGGAAAATCACGGAGTCACAATTTGTTGAGTGGAGGGAGGGGTATAGGAAATGGGAAAGATTTAGTGGGAACTTGAAAAGATGGGGTGGAGGTGGGCATAGTTCAATGGTGATTAATTTTATAAAACACAAAGTGGTGAAACAATGGTATGAAACACAATGTAAATGAAGGGCAGTGTGAAATATAATGTATATTATTTTTGTGTGCAAACCAATATAGAATAAATTCTTTTTTAAAAAGGTGACAAAAATTACGTGAAAGTAATGACAGTCTTAAAACTTTCTGCAAGAATTTTCTCAGAGAAAGTAAATTTTATGAAGTCGAAGGGCCAAAGAGAAAGATGTCTAAACAGAGCCCTCACAATCTGGGGGTTTCTGTAGTTTGCTAAGACGGGAGAACATACCCCCTCCTGCAAGAAATACTAGGCAAGAGAAAGCGGGAGGAAGATAAGACTCTGGTGACCCTGGACTGCATTCCAAAGACCTACTGCCACTGACAGTCCTAGAAGACAGCACTCAAATTGGCATGACACAACAGCCAGGGTTTTCTTTTTAAACACAAGGTGTTAAAAGAAGAGTCTATGGACAAAAGACAGCAAAAGCAATAGTCATCACATGGGCAAATGTGATACTACATATAAAGAACCCAAAAATAAACTCACTGCCATGAGTCAGAACCAACTCATAGCTGACCCTCCAGTGGGTTTTGAAAGGCTGAAAATTATACTGGAGGAGATTCACCATCTTCCCCCTGAGGAGTGTCTGGTGGATTCAAACCACCCACTTCACCCCTAGGCCACCAGAGCTGTTGTTAGGTGCTGCTGAGTCAACTAGGACTCATAGTAGCTCTGTGAACCACAGATCTGAACCTTGCCCTATCCTGCACCATCTTCACAATCTCGGTCAAGCTCGAGACCGCTGTGGTCATCACTGTATTAATCCATCTTGTGGACCCACCAGAGCTACCATTCATTAAATTGATTTAACAGCTCTCTCACACACAGATGCAAAGACTGCCACTGACTGACTTACTCTATGCCTTGCTACATGCTTTCTGGGTTCCAGCTCTGTCCAGAGGTGGAAATGTCTCTCCTACTCCTCATGAGATTTTTTCCCCCCCACCTTGAAGAGAGCTTGAGGTAGCAAAGCGGAGAGATACTGAAACTCAGGATAATGTGGGGCCAGCGATTTGGAATAACTCTTCACTGGGCTCTGTCTACGCTTCTCATTCCCTGCACTCAGTCTTTTCTGGGGGAGAAATGACTTAGTGTACCAGGTGAGTTTGGAAGAGAACCTGGCATCAGTGCCTAGTGCCTTTCTTTCCTTTGGGGAGAAAGCCAGCTCACAGAAGACATATGTTCTTCTCTTCTGTATGTCTCACAAGGATCCTGATCCCACAGTAGTCTAACGAGGTTCTGTATGAAGGCAATTACCTACTGGTTTCAGCCATTTTCTTTATTATTCAAAATCCAAAAGCAAACCCTTTGTCATGAGTCAACTTTGACTCATGAATTCCCCAAAAGTCACAAAGTAGAACTTTTCCATAGCATCCCCTGTCCCTCCCTCATTGTAATTGGTATAAATACAGATTTCCAGACTATTCTTCTGTGATGCTTCAGGACAGGAAGAACCAACCACCTTTTTGTTAGTCATTGAATTCAATCTCTGTGTCACCCGGGGCTCTTTCTTATTAGATTTGTCAATAGTACAATGATAGACTTGTCCCCATTTGTCTTATTTATCTTATTCTTTGTGCTATTTGTTTAGCACACACAAATGATGAGAGGATAATCCATGCTCTTTTCCTAAAATTCTTCATCCTTAAGCCTATGGCTTCACCTTCATCTTGTTAAATATCATTAGGTTGGTTTCAGCCTGTGTTCCACTACAGCAAAATTAGTACTAATCGGTACCAGTATTCTAGAGGCACTATGTCACGTCCTTAACCAATTAGCTTAACTCCAGGGAAGGTTTCTTGGCCCTGGAATCTATTTCAAAGAATCTAATACGCTGGAATGTTGCCTTAGCATTAGTCTCAATATCATATGAGCAATTAGGCTAAAGCTCCCATTAGTAAAATGACATTTCTTAGGAAGGCCACAAATAAGATCTGCTCAATATTTAATTATACTCCATCGTAATTAATGTCACAGCAAGGTCACATGCTCCGGTATTTGACGTATTCTTGAACGGATTATAGATAGGAACTCACCATGTAATAATACACGTAGAAATACTCATGCAAATTGATGATAGAGATGAATCTATGTGATAATTGTTGTGAGCTGTCCTGAATCAGGCCCTAACTCAGGGCAACCCTATGCCCAGTGGGATTAGACCATTGTGATCTCTAGAACTTTTGTTGACCAAGCTTCTTGGAAATAGGCTTTTCTTTCTAAGTCTTTGTCTGAAAACTCTACTGCTCAGCATTATAGCAACAAGCAAACCCTCTAATGACAGACGAATGGTGTATGTTCATGAGGTACATTCGCTGGGAACTGAAACCAGGCCTCCCACATGGCAGGTGAAGATGCTGCCACTGAATCCACTGAATCACCATTGACCCCCAAAGTGCTCATAGTATGTTTTTAATATGCTTTGAATGATTAAAGTATTTCCAAGCACAAAATAGCATTTGAGTTTTCCAGCAGCCATGTGCCTTAATTCTACAAGTTAGGAGACCAAGGCTCAAAAAGATTCAACAATATACCCAACACTTTTCATTGCGGGAGAGTTAGAACTAGAGCACAGATGGGAAAAAAACTATCTAAAATTTGCCTCCAAGGCTGATTTTTAAAACAAAAGCAAAATTCATTCACAGGTAGAATTGTTTGGCTTGTACTAATTCAGAACAGTTGGAACCATTGGATTTCGAAGTCTGTAAGTCATAATGGGAGGACACTGTCCGTCTTTTTTTTTTTTTTTTTTTCCGGTGGAGGCCCTCATGGATTCAAACTCCCGGAAACAGGAGGTCTTTTAGTTAGCAGCAACTTTCTATAAACGATGCCACCAGAGCTGCATTCAAGTCCGATACCATTCCAATTGTGTATTGTCTACCACGAATAAGTTCTTACTTTTCACCCCATATCACACATTCATCACTAGATTTGGTTCCTAGTACCTCTTTACCTGTGGTTCTTTGGACTCCCTAGCACAGTATGTGTTTCTGTTAGATCTCAAGGTCCTAAGAATAGAGACAACACTTGAGAATGGTGCAGATTGTGCACAGAATAAAGGTTCTGATCTGTTGTTCATAGGGCTTCTGTGAGTCATAGTCGACTCAGTGGCAACAAAAACAAGAACAAACTTACTATTTGATGCTATTCTATCATTGCTATAAGACAAAATGTGTACATTTTCAATGTTAAATATTTACTTGCGTTCTAACGGTGATTTATTTTTCTACGGAGTATATGCTGTCGTTTTATGCCATTGAGTAAGCTCCAACTCACAGCGCCCCTACAGGACACAGTAGAACTGTCCCATGGGTTTTCAAGGCTATATAATCACTAGGGGGAAATTATCTGGTCTTCTATGGAGTTGCTGGTAACTTTAAACCACCATCCTCTCAATTGGTATCCAAGTGCTTTAACCATTACATCACATGGACTCCTTAAGTTATACAAGCATCAGGCTCGAATTTTCCAAAGAATTGTGTAGCTCTTTGTGTTGGATTCAGAGGAAAGGATGCTGTCTTATTCTGTGCACAGCACACTTTGCAGTACAGTTAATCATTTGACAAGAGGATGGTGTCATAAGTCTTTCCTTTGGCATTTTCAAGTGCTAAGCTGAGTTGTTATTGTTATTGGGTTTTGGTTTTGAATTTTTTTAAAATGACATTACATCCCAGTATATGTTTTTCTCTGAATTTACTGTAAACTGATTTACTCCATGCATGAGCTTTCAAAAACAATTTTCACATAACACTTGAGGCGTTGATTTTTCTACAGTCTTATTAATGTCTAAATAAATGCCAGACTTTGTGAGAAAGAAGAAAATGTGTTAAATGATCGGAACCTGGAGGCTTGGGTATAATTTTTACAAGCAACATTTTTTTTTCCTGGTCTGGAAAAGGTCATTCCATTTCTAAGTGTGTGCCCTTTTGGGGGAGCATTGTTCTGTCTCCTCAGATGTAATGAAATGCAATTGATCTGTCAGCCAAGCTGCTTTCCGAGGCTGCAAATACAGTTAAATCAAATCAGAACAAACAAGATTATCCTAAAGTGGCTTCAGAATACAAAGTCGTTATCTCACTTTCTAAACAGTTTTGAAAATAATACAAGAAGGGTGCAAACATGATCAAGGCTTTTCAATGCTCTTAAAATTTTTAATGCTGTTCTCTCTCTCATTTGTTTCAATGCAGTATACATATGGCTATGATGGGAGTAGAGAGTAAAGGTTGCATAGAGGAGTGTACTGGGGGGAGGGGGGAAGATTATATACCAATGAAGGAATTTTTCTTTTACTTTTCAGAGAGAGGAGCGAACTTGGGGGGAGGGATGGGCAGGGAGAAAAATGCAACAGTGAATGAATGGAAATCCAAATTTTCTGTATATGTTCATTAAAATTAATAAAGTTAATTTAAAAAATTTTTAATGCTGTTAACATTTTTAAGCAAATATGCTGAAACTATTGGACATTATGTGCAAGAAATTGTTAAAAATAATCCTTGCCTTAAGTATTGTACCTTTAAAAAATTAACTTAAAATATACCATAGAATTAAAGGTAAAACACAATTTTTAAAAGAAAATAGCGTAGAAGAAAAATTCCACAGGACCTGGAGCTAGGTGAAGAGTTTTCAACTCTACCACCAAAAACATGATGGGGGTGGGGGTGAGGTGGATTGATTGTCTTGCATAACAGTGAAAAATGTTTACTCACTGAATGAGCTTCAAAAAAGGATGAAAAGACTCATGAGACACTGGGAAAAAAGACGTGCAGATCACATATTCCACATAAGGTTTTGTATTGAGAATATATAAAACTGAAAAAAGCAAATCCACTTCCATGGGAGTTGATTTAGATTCATACCACCCCTGTAAGGCAGACAGGAACCACTTACAGGGTCCTAAGGCAGTAAATCCTTATTAAGAGAATTGCTTCCTCTTTCCCTCATGGAGTGGCTGGTAAATTCCAACCACCAGGCTTTTTTCTGAGCAGCTTAATGTTTAATCACTACACCACCAGGACTCCTTAGAATATATGAGGGAACCTTCCAAACACTAAAGAAAAAAAGAAACAAATCCAATTTTAACAGAGATAAAATACATTTCACTAAAGAATACACACAGATGCCAAGAAAGCCAGAAAGAAGATATTTACCATCATTATCCAGTGGAGATATAGAAAATGAAAAGAACCACAAAGAGATGTTACCATACACCACCAGAAAATGAAAATTAAAAATTGTATTAAAATCAGATGTTGGTGAAGATCAGAAGAAACTAGATTATTCATTGCTAGTGGTAATTTTTAATGATACAACACTCTGGAATATGGTTTTTAAAGTCTCTTATAAAAGAACCATACATCCAACAATTGCATTATTGAACTTCTTGCTACTTATACCTAAGAAAGGAAAAATTATATCAATAGGAAACCTATACAGGGAAGTTCATAGCAACTTTATTAATAACAACAACAAAAACAACTGGAAAAAGCCCAAATAATCAATAAGTAAATGTTAAATGGACCAAAATGAAAATTATAAAACTACTGATATACACAACTAGAACTTTGCATTCTAATATATATATATATAGTTGTTGTTGTTGTTGTTGTTGTTGTTGTTATGGGCAGTCAAGTCTCCTGTGACTCATAGGGACCCTGTGTACAATAGCCCTAAACCCTGCTCTATCCTGTGCCATTCTTATTGTCTCTGACACATCCACCCCGATTAACCCAGTCACTGAATCAATTCTTTTCATCAAGGGTCTTCCTCTCTTGCGCTGTCCCTCCACCCTCCCAAGCATGAAGTCCTTCTCCAAGGACTAGTCCCTCAGTCCCTCCTTTCAACATGTCCAAAGTATGTCAGAACAAGCTTCAGAATCCTTGCTTCCAAGGAGCAGCCTTGCTGAACCCTCTCTAGGACAAATCCATTTGTTCTCCTAGCAGTCCATGGTATATTCAACACTCTTCTCTAGCATCACAGCTCAAAAGCATCAATTCTCTTTCTATCATCCCTAGTCATTTTCCAGCTCTCTGATGCATAGCAAGTAATTGCAAAGACCATGACCTGTATCAAGACCATCTTAGTCTCCAGACTCACATCATTGCTCTTCATTACTTTGGAGAGGTCTCTGAGAGCAGATTTTCCCGATGCAATTAGTCTTTTAATTTCCTGGCTGCTGGTACCAAGAGAGTTGATTGTAGAGCCAAACAAACTAAAGCTGTTAACAATCTCAATCTCTTCATCATCTATCATGATGCTACCAATCGGCTCAGTAGTGAGAATCTTTGTTTTCTTGATGTGGAGCTTTAATCCATATTGAAGGCTGCAGTCCTTGACCTTCTGCAACAAGTGCTTCAGGTCGTCCTCGGTTTCAGCAAGCAGGGTTATGTCATCTGCATAACCCGGACTGTTCTGGAGTCTTCCTCCAGTTCTGATACCACATTTCTCTTCATAGAGCCCAGCTTCCTGAATAATCTGTTTTGCATATAGATTGAAAAGGTATGGAGTTAGAACACATCCTTGACATACACCCCTTTCAATTTTGAACCATACAGTATTTTCTTGCTCAATTCTGATGACTGCCTCCTGGTCCAAGTATAAGCTTCACATAAGCACAGTCAAGTGTTCTGGGATTCCTATTCTTCTGAGTCAGCCACAGTTTGTTGTGATCTACACAGTCAAATGCCTTTGCTTAGTCAATGAAGCACAGATAGACATTCCTCTGGTACTCCCTGCTTTCAGCCAAAATCCATCTAACATTAGCTATAACATCACTAGTATCATGGCATCTTCTAAACTCAGCCTGCACATCTGACAGTTCTCTGATATACAGATACATACAGATATTGTATGGTATATGTGATGATCAACAACTCAGCTTATTGCTGTGGCGTCAGAATTGATAGGGCTGACTCTCCAGTGAGTTATTAGAGGCTGTAAATCACAGTGGAGGAGACTGTCTGTATTTCACCCCTAGAGCAGTGTGTGAATTGGAACCTCCTGCCTTTGAACTGGCAGTGCAACTTCTTATCCTCTAGGCAACTAGAGCTCCCTATATGGTGGTAATAAGTTCTAAAAAGAAAAATAAATCTGTGCAAAATATCTCATGGCTTGCATATTGCCACAGTGCTAGAAACAATGCCACTGGAATTTCAAATATCCACCTGGGTTGGATGAGTTTCAGTGAGCTTCCTAGCTAAGGAAGACTGGTAAGAAGAGCCTGGCAATCCAATTAGAAACAAAAGTGACCAGTGAAAACCTTATGTATAATGGCAGAACACTGTTTGCTATAGTACCAGAAGATAAATGCCTCAGGTTGCAAGGCACTAGTGAAGAGCTCTTGCCTCAATACAGAGTCAACCTTACCAACCTGAATGGAGCAAAGCTTTCCAAACCTAAGCTGCTGTGGCATAACTCAAAGTGATAAGAAACACTTCTCAATATCCATTAGCCCTGGTGACATAAGGCACGAAAAAGTACAATCCAGGAAAATGGAAAGTTGTTAAAAATGAAATGAAATGTTGTAAGTTCAATATCCTAAGCATAGGTGAGCAGAAGTGAGTTGATTTTGGCCATTTTGAACAGGAAAAATGTTACGGTCTATAACATGGTCTTCCCTACTGTGCTGGGAATGACAAATTTTAAAAAGTAGTAGTATCACATTTATCACTAAAAAGAACATTTGAAGACCTACCCTGATACGGTCCAAATACTGATAAGGAAGATTAGCTAATAACTATTATTAATATTCAGGCACCAACCACTAATGCCAAAGATAAATAAATTAGAGGTTTTCATGACTTTTAGAGTTTGAAATTGATCAAACATGTAATTTAGATTCATTGATAATGAATGATAATGATTGATAATGTCTGATTGATTGATAATGAATGATTGATAATGTCTCCTGACAGCAACCTGTGGAGAAAACTTCGAATTCTTAAGCCAAGAAAACATAAAGAGTCATCTACAAAGGAGAAATAATTACATTAGGTTCTGATTGCGCAGCAGAAGCCACATGAGCAAGAAGAAAAGGGGATGGCATGCACAGAAGATTGAAAGAAAACAATTCCCGAAGGTGCGTGGTTCAAATCCACCAGATACTTTGCTGGAGAAGGTGGGGCAATCTCCTCCTGTGCCAGTTGGATCCGATTCAACAAAAAAAAAGGGGGGAATAGAAAATGAAAGAAAATAATTGCCAGCCAAGGATCCTTTATCCAGCAAAGGTGTTCATTAAATGTGAAATGTCGCAAAAGGACAAATATTGCATGGTGCCAACTGCTGTAAAATGGGACTGATATCAGGTTTGGGGTAAGATTGAGAAAAACTGGATAAATTGTGTCTACTGCACTGAAACAGATGAGGGAGAGAATAATTTAAAAGCGATGTATGATAGGGTATTATGGTTATCATGTACTTGGGGCCGTGGGAGGGGTGCGGGGGGATTGTGTACCAGGGAAGGAGTGTTTCTTTTACTTTTAAAAGAGAGGAGCGAACTGGGGGTGGGGGTGGGGGAGGGCTAGGAGAGGAGAGAAGTGCAGCAATAAATAAATGGAAATCCAAAATCTCTGTAAATGTTCATTAAAATTATTTTAAAAAGAGAGACTAAAAAAAGAGAACATCACAAAATACTTAGCGAAGAAATGAAAGAAAACTCTCAAATTTCCAGAGAAATTGTAAAAGATTAAAATATATTAAGCTATCGTAGGTCACTTCTCAGCCTATGCAAATAATAGTGACCTGTAAAATAAATAATAGATCTAGTAGGAACATACACTTTTTTAAAATAAAATTTTTATTTAAAAAAATGTGAAGGGGAAATTAGGTCATTTGCAGGAAAACAGGAACTAAAGGAATTTATGTAAATAAGATCAACCTTACAAGAAATTTTAAGAGAAGTCCTTTACTCAGGGACACCAAAAGAAAGTGGACAGACCATAGTAATCAGAAACAACAGAAAAAGAAACACAGCAAAACTGCATTGATAAAGCCTGGCCTGTCAATAGTCACATTTAATGTGAATGGACTAAATGAACCAGTTAAGAGAAAAAGACTAACAGAATGGATAAAAAACAAAGCCCACAAATATATTGTCTACAAGGGATGCATCTAAGAAACAAGGAGAAAGATAGACTCAAAATGAAAGGCTAGAAAAGAAAAATATACCAAGCAAATGGCATCTGTAAAAGAGCAAGAATGGCAATACTAATCTCTGATAAATAGACTTTAGGATGAAAACCACCATAAAATATAAGGAAGGGCACTATATAATGATTAAAGGCAAAATAAGTCAAGAAAATATAATCTTGGTCAACATCTATTTACCAAATGATATACCTGCTAAATACATAAAACAATGATTAACAGAATTGAAGAAATAGCACTGTAATAGTGATGTTGTTGTTGTTGTTGTTATGTGCCTTCGAGTCAAGTACGACTCATAGTGACCCTATGGTTGTGTCATCTGCATAACTCAGGTTATTGATGAGTCTTCCTCCAATCTTGACGCCACACTTCTCCTCATAGAGTCCCGCTCAGCATACAGATTGAGTAGGTATGGAGAGAGAACAAAACCCTGTTACAATCCCTTCCCAATTCAAAACCATGTAGTGCTCCCCTGCTGTATTTGCACAAAACCTCCTGGTCCAGATACAGGTCCTGCATGAGCACAATCAAGTGCTCTGGGATTCCCATTCTTCTCAATGTCATCCACAATTTGTTATGATCCACAGAGACAAATGTCTTTGAATAATCAATAAAGCACAAATAGACATTCTCTGGTAATCTTCTTTTGGGATTCCTTCCTTTCAGCCAGAATCCATCTGACCTCAGCAATGATATGCTGGTCCCACAGCATCTTCTAAATCTTGCTTGAACTCCTGTCAGTTCCCTGTCTATGTACTGTTCTAGCGATATTTTAATGACCATCCACAAAGAAATGCCAGATGTGCAGACTGGGTTTAGAAGAGGCCATGGTACTAGAGATATTATAGCTAATGTTAAATGGATCTTGGCTGAAAGCAGAGAGTACCAGAGGAATGTCTATCTGTGTTTCATTGACTATGCAAAGGCGTTCGACTGTGTGGATCACAATAAACTGTGGCTGACCAACAGTTCTATCAATAGACATATATAATTGAAGTAATTTTGTTATTGGATTGCATCATTACCAATTATTGAATAATTATAATTCCCATTACTTTTTAAAAAATTGTTTTATATTGATTTGCTTACAAAGTTTGTATACATTGTGTTTCACACTATTCTTCATTCACATTGTGTTTCATACAATTATTCTCATTCATTATGTTTTATTAAATTTATCACCATTGGACCATGTCCACCATTATTTTGTCTTTTCAGGTCTTTATCAGATAAGTAGAACTCAGAAGCAACTATTTAAAAAAATACTACATAATTTGGGAGAGACTGGAGAGCATTATGCTGAGTGAACTAACTCAATCTCATAAGGATAAATACTGCATGTGACTATAAAAATAAAATAGAAGGATAACTAGTAAACCATGTATGGGGATCCAAGAAGGTAAAGGGTGAGAGAAGAGGGGTTAAAATGAGTAGGGACGAAATCACAGTTGCACAATTTGTTGGGTGGAGAGAAGATGTAAAGGAAATGGAATTACTTATTTTTATTTCATGTATATTTTGGCTTTTGTCTTAACTGAAATGGCAAGGAAATAATTTTGTTTGGTAAGAGTATAAGCTATCCTAATGTAGGGCCCAAATTCCTGACTGTTTCTGAAGGTGAGAATTGGTACTTGGTTACTTGGTTATTTTACTTAATGCTTATGACTACAAGGTGAAACATTTTAGCTTTTTAATCAGTTTCTGATTTTGTACCATTAAATGCCACACTTTTTTTTCCTTCTCCATTGCTGCCTTTATTGCTTTAATGGTTTTAGGGGGAAAAATCTACCCAATGTTTACATTAAATTGTTAACATGCCCCTGTGATTTGATTATTATTTCCATGTTTTTGTTAAAGCTATGTTTTTGTTAACTCTTCATGGTATTTTTAAAAAATCTGTTTTTGATATTTGTAATTCCTTTTTTATATCTGCGAATACTTTCTTTTTCGTTTCTTTGTTGTTGTAGATATTGTTACATGTCCTCCTGTCAATTACCACTGTAGCATCCCTATAAACAATATATTTGAAACTTGCCATATCCTGAGACATCCTTACAATCTCTGTCATACTCAAGTTCCATTATGGTAGATACTGTGCCAATCTAGGTCACTGAAGATCTTCTCTTTCATTGGCCCTCTTCTTCTCCCCAGTATGTTATCTCTGTCAAAGGACTGGTACCTTCTGAAAATACGCCCAAAGTAAGATGAAATTGCACCATCTTTGCCTTTAAGGAGTTGCAAAAAAAGTAAGGTACACATGGAGAGTGTCATATCTGACCTTTACCAACATCACAGAAGAAATCTGTTCCATCCATAAAATCAGTAACACAAAGCCCCTTCCCTGAGGTCAGACGTATCCCTTATGCTCCCCAACCTCTTTCTATTCGTCTCAACACCATCTTCTGTTTTGATGGGTCCAAAATTTGATGTGATAGTACACAGATCACAGAATCCAGCCAAGATAGCTCCCAAAATGCACACTCGGTCACCTCAACTTCAAGCCTCATGGATCTAAGTGTTTTAAATACTGGCTCTCCACCCACTTGTCCAACAAAGTTCTCAACCCTGCCAATATCGGTCCCCCCAAACCCATACAAAAGTCTCACTTCATCTCATGTCAGTTCTCTAATTCAGCCATAGCTGCTGCTGCCATACTGAAGAGTGTCCTACATTTCACCAGGATGGGAGAGATCTCCTCTCTTCTCCAGCAGGGGGGAAAATTCCATTTCTTCTGGTGGGGAAAGAATTATATCCTTTACAGCTAGAGCTGTTCAATTTATTGGCAACACTAGCCAATCCTCTTGCAGATTGTGGAGATTGGCCAATCCTGTTGTGGAATGGGAATAAATATGTATCTTAGTTGACCAGGTAGCTGTCTCTTAGATTTCATGGAATGGACTAATAAGCATGTGTAGAGCTGCGTCTGTTATTTAAAACATAAATTGGCATCCCATCGATTCCTGATGCCTTATATTTTGCCAATGCTTTAGGTGTAGTTTGAACATCTTCATTCATTACAATTGGCTTTTGATAACAAATTATGACTGATATTGAGAAGAGTAGGAATCCCAGAATATTTCATTGTGCTCATGTGAAACCTATACCTAGCCAGGAGGGTATCATCTGAAATCTCAGGTCAACATAGCCTCAAATGCTTAACCAGCTATATACTTCCATAATTTCTAACATGAACAGCTCCATCTATGGCTCAGTTCCCTGATTCCTCTATGGCCTTTGGGTTCAGATTTGCTAGAAAGTCTCCCAGAGACTCACACCCAACAGAGAACGGACTCACACAACCAAAGGTATGCAGACTGGTTTTGGAGAAACTGGTGAGCCATGAGCCAGGATCCTGTAGACTGTCACTTGTGACACAGCTAAATTGTGACTTTGGGAGATGCAGGCTGGTGGTGCGGAAATTGGTGAGCAGCTGCAAACTATGTCCCAGGAGAGTGAGCTTTTCCAAAGGAAAAATAGTGCCTGGTGCTGAGGTTCTATGAGTTTATATATACCTTTAGTAGGTTGAGGCTTGTATCCCATCCTAATCCTCTATCTTTAATAACATAATTACTTCAGCACAAAATAAACAGTTAATCATTGGCCAGAGGAGACATCTGAATGATAAGCATTAGACACTCAGAGAAATTAGATACTCAGTTGCTCTTCTATCAAGACAGATTTGTTTGTTCCTTTAACAGACCATTATATATTCAGTATTTTTGGCCAATACCACAATTCAAAGGCATCAATTATTCTTCAGTCTTCCAATATCATTGTCCAACTTTAAGATGCACAGGAAGCAATTGAAAATACCAAGGCGTTGGTCAAATGGCCCTTGCTATTGAAACTGAAATCCTTGTTCTGTAGCAATTTGGAGATGTCTTTGACAGCAAATTGCCCCAGAATGTTGATTGTGGATTCACATAAAATGAAATTATTATAACTTCAATCTTCTCTCTCAAGATTTCTTATTCATCCAGTAGTGAGCATTTTTGTTTTCTTGAAATTGAGATGTAATCTTTATTGAAGGTTATAGTCTTTGATCTTCTTCAGTTGTTGTTAGGTGCCATCAAATTGAATGCCACTCATAGCAACTCTATGAACAACATATCTGAATCCTGTACTAACTATCCAGTACAATTCTTACATTTTTTACATACTTGAACCCATTGTTGCAGTCACTATGTCAATCCATCTTGTTGAGGGTCTTCTCTTTCACAGACCCTCCACTTTTCCAAGTAGGTGTTTTAAATATTCTTCACTTTCAGCAAGCAAGGCTGTCCCATCTGCAAATGCAGGGTTTTGATGTGCCTTCCTCTAATCCAGATGCTACACCACACTCTCTAGTTTCTTGAATTATTTGCTCAGTAAACAGTTTAAGTAGGTATGGAGAAAGGATACAACCCAGATACAAGCCATTCCTGATCTTAAATGATGCAGTCTTCCTTTGTTCTGTTAAGACAACAGCTTTTTGGTCTGGGGTTGGCATGAGCACAAGTAAGTGTTTCTGGATTCTCTGTTGGAACAACAGCTTTTTGGTCTTCAGGTTTTGCATAAGAATAATTAAGTGGCCTTGGATTCCCATTCTTGTCAAAGTTAGCTGTAATTTATGACCTACACAGTCAATTCCTTTTTCATAGTCAATAAAACACAAGTAGGCATCCTTCAGATACTCTACTTTCATCCAAGATCCATCTGATATCAGCAACGATAGTTCTGGTGCCATGACCTCTTCTAAACTCAGCTTGACTTTCTGGCAATTCTCTATTAATGTCCTGTTCTGGCCATTTTGTTTTTAATATCTTCAGCAAGATTTTGCTTGTATTTAATACTAATGATACAGTTTAATAATTTTCACAATCTGTTGGATCATCTTTTTTTAAAAAATGGAATGGAAACCCAAAATCTCTGTAAATGTTTATGAAAATTAATAAAATATAGAAAAAAAAGAAAAAAATATCAAATGACCACATACCCACAAAAAAAATGGAACTAATATGCATCTTTTCCAATCAGTTGGCAAGGTAGCTGTTTTCCATTATTTGTTGGCAGAGACTGTTGAGTATGTACAGGTTTGCATCAGTTTCCTGAAACTCCTCAATTGGTATTCCATCAGTTCCTGGGATCTTATTTTTTGTCAATGCCCTCTATGTGGCTTAGAATTCTTTCTTCAGTACTATTAGTTGTTGTTTATACAGTGCTTCCTAACATGGTTTGGTGTCAACCAATTCTTTTTTAGTACAGTGACCCTTTATTTCTTCTATCTTCTTTTGATGCTTCCTGTATTATTAAAAATTTTGTTCATAGAATTGTTCAGTATTACAATTTGCAACTTGAATTTGTTCTTGAGTCCTTTCAGCTTGAGAAATGCCAAGTATATTCTTCCCTTTTGTTTTTCTAACTCCAGATTTTTGCATATGTCATTGTACTTTACTTCATCTTCCCAAACTTCCCTTTGAAATCTTCTGTTAGGTTCTTACTCAGAATTCTTCTTCTTTATTTTAGTTTCATTTCATTCCAATTTTTAGTAAAGCTTCAGAGTTTGTTCTGACATCCATTCTAGTCTTTTCAATCTTCCTTGTCTTTCTAATGACTTTTTGCTTTCTTCATGGTTAATAGCCTTGATGTCATTCCATAACTTGCTTCAGTTTTGATCATTAATGTTCAATGTATCGAATCTATTCTTAAGACATATTCTGATTCTCATAAACTCATTTTTATTTTCTTCAATTTCAGTTTGAACTGGCATTAATGTTCAATGTGTCAGATCTAAAGACGTCTTTTAAATTCTCTTCGGAACACTCAAACTCATATTCTGATTCTCATAAACTTGTTTTAATTTTCTTCAATTTCGATTTGAACTTAAATATGAGTGCTTGATGTTCTGTTCCACATTTAGCCACTGCCCTGGTTTTGACTGATGATACTGAGCTTCTCTAATTCTTTTTCCACCGATGTAATCAATCTTGTTCATCTTTAGTCCATCAGGTGAAGTTCATGTGTTTAGTCACGACTTGTTTATTATTAATTTTAATGAAAGTGTACAGAGACTTTGGATTTCCATTCATTTATTGTTGCACTTTTCTCCCTGTCCAGCCCCTCCCCCACCCCCAGTTCACTCTTTTCTTTGAAAATTAAAAGAAAAATTCTTTCATTGTTATACAATCACTCCTCCCAAGTCCACTCCATATGCATCTTTCATTCTGGACTCTTGTCATGATAATAATACCTAATCATATATTCCTTTTAAACAGTTCTCTCCCTCATCTGTTTCAATGCAGTATACATTATATATCCCCTCTTTTCTTGAGTTCTCCCCAACCCTGATGTCAGCCCTGTTTTACAACAGTGACACTATGCAGTATTTGCCCTTTTGTGATGGAGATATTTCATTCAGCATAATGTCCTCCAGAGTCATCCATTTTGTATAATATTTCATGAGTTCTTTGTTTTTCAATGCAGCATAGCATTCCATTGTGTGAATATACCAGAGCTTCCCTAACCATTCTTTTGTTGATGGGCACTTCGGTTGTTTCCAACTCTGCTAGTGTGAATAAAGCCACGATAATAAGCATGGGTATGCATACCTGTGTTATTTTTAAGAAAGATATTTCAATGACTTAATAATTTATTATACAATATTCTATCTTACAATCTCCAGCCACTTTTCTGTCACCATCAAACTTTTCCAGTTCTTTTATTTTGCTTTCAATTTTTGTATTTCAGTTATTATTAATAAATCTCAATTGTATGTTCACTCTACTTCAGGCTGCTAAAATTGGGTATAAATCCTCAATTTCTTCATCTTTGGCTTGCGTGATTGGTGTGTATATTTAAACAATGGTTATATTAACAAGATTTTTTCATATGCTGCTGGAAAGAACCTTACCACACATAACATTGTATGCTAGGATAGATTTTTAAATGCTCTTTCTGAAGATGACTGTCACACCTTTCCTCTTCAATTTGTTATTTCCAGCATAGTAACTTATGTGGTCGTCTGATTGAAAAAGCCAGTCCATCTTAGCTCTCTGATGTCTAGGTGGGAGAGCTTTATATATTTAATTCCTTTTTATAGGTTTTGAATTTTTCTAAATTCATATTTCATACATCTTATGTATAAATTTATGTAGCCATTTCCCCTCATTTGGAATTTCCCCACAGCAACAAGTGAGGATCTTTCACTGGGAGAAAACTTTACTCCATGTACATCACTACTGTAGACTGCCTTTGAGGAGGTCGCTCTTCCCCAGTCATTTTGAGTGCTTTCCATCTGAAGAGGTTCTTTTTCCAGCAATATATCCAACAGCATTCTTCTATTATCCATAGGGATTTAGAAGGCCTCCTATTTCAGAAGTGAATGGCCAGTGTTACTTCTTAATTTCTTTGTAGGGTATATAATTCTTTTTTTATTGCAAGCTTATTTTTTAAGGCGATTCCTTTTTCTTCTCTATGGATTTCTCAGGAGCCATAAACTAAAGTAATAAAAACTGCCTTTTTATCCTTTAGGGTACTCTGGAGGTGTCACTCTTTTAGGATGAGTATCTATGAAACAAACTCACAAATCCACTGCCATCAAATCAATTCAGTTCTCACACAAGCTGACACTCCATCAGGTTTTTGATACTGTAAATCTGAAATTGCACACATAAAGATAAATGATAGGAATGACAACAAATATCTGAAAAGGGGATAACAAATTGTTCCATGAGAGGAAAATGGGCAAATGCTTCTTGTGCAATTTACTGCCTCTTAAAACCCACAGGAGAGTCAGAAATGGGCCAGTTCCAACTCAATTGTTGCTGTTGTTATTCTTATTGTTGTTGTTGTTGTAAGGTGCCATCAAGTCTCCTGCAACTCATAGCAACCCTATCTACAACAAATCTAAAGCTCATGAACCAGTCTTACTGACTCTGAAACATCTACCCACATTACCACAGTTACTATGTCAGTCCATCACATCTAGGATTTCCTCTCCTGCATTGTCCGTCCACCCTTTTGAGCATGATGTCTTTTTCCAATGATCAGTTCCTCCTGGCCATATGCTTAAAGTATGTGAGATGCAATTTCAAAATTTTAGCCTCCAAGGAGAAATTTGGTTCCATCCTCTCCAAAGAGACCTATTTGTTCTCTTGGCAGTCCATAGTATCTTCAAGACTCTTCTCTAGCCACACACTGAAAAGGCAGTGTTTATTTTTCTGTCGTTCTTAGTCATTGTATAGTTCTCTGATTCATAGCAAGTAATTGTAAAGACCATTGCCTAGATCAGGCACATCTTAGCCTCTAGACTGAAATCATTGCTTTTCAGTCCTCTGAAGAGGTGTCCCTAACAGCAGATTATACTAGTGAAATTTATTTTTTTAATTTCCTAACTGCTGGTGCCAAGATTTGACAGTACTCAATAGTAACAACAACACAATATCACCAAATAAAGAGAAGATACAGAGAGGTATAGAAGGATTAATGGAAATAAGAATTATAGAAAAGAACTGTGTGTGTGTGTGTGTGTGTGTGTCTGTGTATGCACAATGCAATCACTTTGAGGGTATTAAAAATATTATTGAAGACACTCTGCCTTACATCTCTTCATGTCCAGTTAGCAAACTGCCTTTAGTCCAGAAAGCCCTGGTCTACAACAGTTATGAACAGAAGAGACTGCTTTCACAGGTCCTCAACTGAAACGTCCTATGGTTATGAATTTCAGAAAAGAAACAAACAAACAAAAACAGGCAAGGGAACTGCCCTACCTTCTTCTGGAGCAATGACTTCAGATCAAGAACATAACATCGTCTCAGACATAAAAAAACTCTACTACAGCAATGTCATATAAGAAGCATGTTACCTCATACTCTACACAAGCCCAAAGCAATATGTCACCCCCCAAAAGGACACAGTATCAATAAATTTCCTGTAGCCAGAGAGTCTGATGGACACAGAATTTAAAAGAATTATGATTAAATATTTTCAGTGGGTGAAAGACAAACTTGAAGAATTATAGGATACTTGACTGTGTGGATCATAATAAACTGTGGCTGACTCTGAGAAGAATGGGAATCCCAGAACATTTAATTGTGCTAATACGAAACCTATACTTGGACCAAGAGGCAGTAGTCAGAAC
>NW_006399970.1:1036607-1037562 GCF_000299155.1 Elephantulus edwardii
CAGTGCAGGAGGGGAAGACCCTCTATGAGATGGATTGATTCGGTGACTGGGGTAATCGGGGTGGGTGTGTCAGAGGCGGTGTGGTTGGCGCAGGATAGAGCAGGGTTTAGAGCTGTTGTGCATAGGGTCGCTATGAGTCGGAAATGACTCGATGGCACATAACAACAACATAAGCAAAAACCAAGAGAAGCTTAAAAAGCAATCCAAAACATTGCAAAAAAGAGGCATTAGAGGCTCTGGAAAAACAAGAAACCACAATTCAAAATATGAGGCCCAATATTACAGATGCTGTCAACATGATGGAGAGGTACATGAATAGAGTTGAAGAGATGGAACACAGACCAGTGAAATAGAAGGTAGAATTGTCACTGATCTGCTAGAGAAAAAGCAGAATCAAAAATGAAGAAAAAAGAAGAAAACCTAAGAATAATGTGGGACACCATCAAGAGAAATCACATGAACATCATCTGAATTTCAGAACAGGAAGAAGCAAGTAAAGGCACCAAAAAAGTGCTGAAAGCATTACCAGAAGAAAACTTCCCAGGCATAATGAAGAATGAGAGAATATATTCAGGAAGCTAAGAGAACACCATATAGAATAGACTCCAAAAGAAAAACACGAAGGCACATCATAGTCAAACTTGCCAGAACCAAATATAAGGAGGGAATTCTGCAAGCAGCAAGGGAGAAAGAGTAATATATAAGGGAGAGGAGATACGAATAAGTGCCGATTTCTCAGCAGAAATCGAACAAGAAGACAATGGAATGACATATATTGAACACTCAAAGAACACAACTGTCAACTAAGAATATTGTACTGACCAAAATTGTTCATCAAATATGATGGATAAATCAAGATATTCCCAGAAAAACAGAACTTAAGGGAGTTTGAAATTAAAAAAAAAAAAAAAAAAAAACATTGTAAGAACACACGTCTGAACTCCAGTCACAGTTG
>NW_006399970.1:1037662-1039205 GCF_000299155.1 Elephantulus edwardii
AAAAAAAACAACAGCATTGTAAGAAACAATGAGAGAGGTCCTTCTTACAGAGGTGCCACAGAATGCAGGATGGACCAAAGGAACTATCAACAACATTAAAAAGAGCTCAACAAAATGATAGCAATAAAACCTTGCCTCTTAATAATAACACTGAATGTAAATGATTTAAATACACCACTGAAGAGAAAGAGAGTAGCAGATTGGATAAAAAACCAAAATCCATCAATATGTTGTCTACAAGAGACACACCTGAAAAGTGAAGATAAAGAAAAACTAAAAATAAAAGGGTGGGAAAAAATATTACAAGCAAATGAAAACTGGAAAAAAGCAGGACTAGCAATATTAACCTCTGGTAAAATAAGTTTCAATGCAAAACCATCACAAAGAACGAAGAAGATCACTACATAATGTTTAAAGAGTCAATAGAACAGGAGGACATAATAATAATAAATATCTATGCACCAAATATTAGAGCTGCAAAAATATATAAAACAAATGTTAACAAAACTGAAACAGGAAATAGATATGACCACTGTAGTAGTGGACACTTCAATACACCACCTCAAGAGAAGATAGTACTATCAGAAAGAAGCTCAACAAAGATGCTGAAAAATTAAACCACACAATAAACTAATTCAATCTAATAGATATGTATAGGCACCGCAAAAAAATGTTCATATACCTTCCTCTCCAATATGCATGGAATGTTCTCAAGAATAGATCACATTTTAGGTCACAAAACAATCATCAATAAATTCCAAAACATAGAAATAACACAAAGTATCTTCTCGGACCACAATGCTACAAAATTAGAAATTAATAACAAAAGGATAAAGAAAAAAATCTATACATTTAGAAGTTGAACAACACCTGGCTTGAACATGAGTGGGTACTAGAAGAAATATGAAATTTAACAGTTTCTCAAAACTAATTACAGTGAAAACACCACTTACCAAAACCTCTGGAAAACAGTCAAAGCAGTCATCAGAGGTAAAATTGTAACACTAAACAAACACACCAAAAGGCAGGAACAAATGAGACCATTGACTATCTAACCCAAAATCTCCAACAAATTGAAAAAGAAAAGCAAGAAAACCTGACAATCTCTTAAAAACCTGAAATTATAAAAATTAAAGCAGAAATAAATGAAATGAAAAACAGTTGAAACCATTAACAAAACTATGAATTGGTTCTTTGAAAAGGTCAAAGACAAACCACTAGCAAAAATAACAAAGGAAAAGACACAAATAATCCAAATAAAAGATGAAATGGGCAATGTCATAACAAAACCAACTAAATTAAAAGGCTAACAATGGAATATTATTAAAAACTATACTCAAACAAAGAAACCTAGAGGAAATGGACAAGTACTTAGTGGCTCCTTGGAGGCAAGGATTCTGAGGCTCCGTCTAACATACTTTGGACATGTTGTGAGGAGAGACCAGTCCTTGGAGAGGGACATCATGCTTGGGAAGGTGGAGGGACGGCGCAGGAGAGGAAGGCCCTCTATGAGGTGGATTGATTCGGTGACTGGGATAATTGG
>NW_006399970.1:1040064-1041699 GCF_000299155.1 Elephantulus edwardii
ATAAGAGAAGGAAATAAGAGATATTTAAATTGTCAAAGAAGAGGTAAAATTACCTGTATATGCAGATGATAGGATAGTGCACTTAGAAAACCCTAAAGACTCAGCAAGAAAACTCCTGGACATAGTTAACCAATTCAGCAAAGTGACAGGATACAAGATTAACATACAAAAAAGCAACTGGACTTCTCTACAATGACAGAAAGAATATAGAACTGGAGCCAAGAAAAAAAAAATACCCATCACCATAGCTAATCACGGATTAAATACTTGGGAATGACTTTAGCCAGAAACACAAAGAAAATTACAAAACATTACCACAAGAAACAAGAAGAGACCTAGAGAAATGGAAGAATATACCTTGCTCATTCATGGATAGGAAGACTCAATATTGTGAAAATGACAATATTATTAAAGGCAATTTGCACTTTCAATACATATACCAATTCCATTCCTTAACGAGACGGAAAAGGCAATGTCCAATTTCATTTGGAATGGAAGGAGGCCCAAAATAAGTAAAGCACTCCTTAAAAAAAGAAACAAGGAGGCATCTCACTCCCTGATTTCAAATCCTACTACACTGCTGTGGTGGTCAAGACAGCATGGTACTGATTCAATGACAGACACACAGATCAATGGAATAGAATTGAGAACCCAGAAATCAGCCCAGCTACCTATGGTCAACTGATTTTTGACAAGGAGATGAAATCAGTTAAGTGGGGAAATGCCAGCCTTTTTAACAAATGTTGTTGGAAAAATTGGAAAACTATTTGCAGAAAACTCAAGCAAGATCCACACCTCACTTCATACACAAAAACCAACTCAAAGTGGATCAAGGACCTAGGACTAAAACCAAGGACTATAAACTTCATTAGAATAAAGCTTAGAAGAACTGTAGAATCCTTAATTCACAACATGAACAGTCTTCCAAGTATCCTGAAAACCCTACAACCAGGAAATGCTAAAATAGGTGAATGGGACCTTCTAAGAATCAAATCCCTATGCACATCAAAAAATTTCTCCAACATAGTAAAAAAGGGAAGACACAGACTGGGAAAAAAATATTTGGTAATGACATGTCTGATAAGGGACTTTTATCTAGAATTTATAGAATACTTGAGCACCACAACAAGGTAAAATAAACAACCCAAATGAAAAATGGGCAGGGGATATGAACAAACACTTAACCAAAGAAGACATCCAGATGATGAACAAACACATGAAGAAGTGTTTAAAATCCCTAGCTCTAAGAGAGATGCAAATCAAAACAACTATGAGTTATCTTCTCACCCCAGTAAGAATAGCAAAATTCAATAGCGAAACAAATAAAAAATGCTGGCGAGGTTGTGAAGAAACTGGAACCCTTATTCACTGTTAGTGGGAGTGTAAAATGGTGCAATCACTATGGACAACAGTGTTGAACTTTCTCAAAAAGTTGTAAATAGAAATGCCATCTGACCCAGCAGTTCCACTACTGGGAATATACCCTAAAGAAACCAGAAGCATCACCCAAGCAGATATATGCATACTATGTTTATTGCTGCTTTGTTCACAATAGCAAAGAGTTGGAAATAACCCAATGGCTAGAGATTGTTGTTGTTGTTATGTGCCGTCGAGTCGTTTGCGACTCATAGCGAC
>NW_006399970.1:1042654-1052572 GCF_000299155.1 Elephantulus edwardii
TCTTCTCAGAGTCAGCCACAGTTTGTTATGATCCACACAGTCAAATGCCTTTGCATAATCAATGAAACACAGATAGACATTCTTCTCGTATTCTCTGCTTTCAGCCAAGACCCATCTAACATCAGCAACAATATCCCTAGTACCATGACCCCTTCTAAACCCAGCCTGGACTTCTGGCAGTTCTCTGCTGATGTACTGTTCCAGTCATTTTTGGATAATCTTCAGTAGAATCTTGCTTGCATGTGAAATCAATGACACTGTTCTGTAGCTTCCACACTCTGTTCAGTCACCCTTCTTTGGGATGCGAACAAATATAAATCTCTTCCAGTCCGTTGGCCAAGTGGTTGTTCTCCAGATTTCTTGGCACAACTTGGTGAGCACACCCACGGCAGCAACTGTTAGCTGAAATATGTCAATTGGTATACCATCTATTCCTGAGGCCTTATTTTTTGCTATTTCCTTCAAAGCAGCTTGAACTTCTTCCTTCATCACCATAGGCTCTGAAAAAATAATTTGCTCTGTAAACCTTCAATCAAATCACAACGGGAGGCCCGAATGTGTGTCATTGGAAAAAATAAAAACTCTGAGACTGCTTTTCTTTCTCCTGAGGAGTACCTAGTGGATTAAAGTGCCAACTATGAATCAGTTAGAAGCCCAGAAAGTAACATACTGTACCACTAGGCTCCTCGCAGCCTTGGATATTAAAAAAACCTCACACTCATTGCCATGGAGTTTGAGCCATCTTTCTTCCACAAGAACCACTGGTGATTTCCAACCACTTAAAGAGTGACCTTTGCATTAGCGCAATTCCCTAAGAACTATGCATGAATATTCCCATGTTGTTGTTATGTGCCTTTGAGTTAACTCCATAGATCCCTTGGGTGGTGGAATTGTTAGATGCTGATGTATTTACAACACATAAGGACTCTATGAACAACAAATCTCAACCATGCCCTATCCTGCACCATCCCCACAAAACATCATTATGCTACAGCCCACTTTTCCAGTCATTGTGTCAATCCATCTTGTTCAGGGGCGCTTTCGCTCTCTCTCTCTCTCTCCTCCCACCTTTCTCTATATGATGTCATTTTCCAAGGAGTGCTCTCTTCTTATAACATGTTCCAAGTATGTGAAATGAAATTTCACCGTCTTTGCCTCTAAGGAGTATCCTGGTTACACTTCCTCCAAGACAAACTTGTTTATTGTGTTTGGCAATCCATAGACTGTTCACTACTCTTCTCCAGTATCACAATTCAAAGGCATTGATTCTCCAATCATCCTTATTCAATATCCAACTTCCAGAAGCATAGGAAATAATTGGGGGGAGGGGAAACATAATTTGGATCAGTTACACCCTAGTGGGAGCTCTAGTGACCTAGTGAATTAAGAGCTGCATAACTACCTCAAGGATAGAGGAATCAAATTCAACAGCTGCTCCACAGAATAAATTAGGCAATGTCTTGTTGTGTGAGGTACAGCCTCTGAAGACCCACTGAAGAATCAGCTATGAATCCGTTCTGAATCAACAGCAATGTACACATTGATAATCCTTTGCTTGTTGTCATTGTTTGTTGCCATTAAGTCGACCATGACTCATAAAAGCCAAATGAACAGTAGATCTCTACCGTTTCCTGTCCTATGCCACCCTAATTATCTCCGATATACTGGAGTTCTTACAATCACGTTTATCCATCTTGCAATTTTATCCCAGGATGGCCCTCTCCCATACTCTGTTAGATAGATCCTTGGCAATGGAAAGTTTCTTTAACTAGGTCATTGGGAGAGTTTTTTGTCATCTTTCACAAAGTGAGTCGTTCTTCTAATTTTTGTTCATTTCCATGACATGGACTACGTCTCACAATGACACTTTGTGTTAGAGCAAAACTGCTCTATAGAATTTTCAGATTTTCTTAGTTGTGATGACCTAGTGGATAGGGAGTTAATGTTGCCAACTCAAAGGTCATCAATTCAAATCCACCAGTTACTCCACAGGAAAACAAAACAAAACAACCCCAAAACATGGGCAATCTCCTTCCATGGAATTTACAGCCTCTGAAAAACTGCTGGAGAGTCAGCTGTGAGGCAGTTCTGAATTAATGGCACTAAGAGAGAGAATAGAGCCATTCACTTTGCCTCTGTTCTGTGCAGTTATGCTGTGTGCATCCAAACTACCATTTAAGTTAGCTTTTGTACACAAATCATTTGTCCCACTTAATATAATATAGTCATATTAGATTTTTAGATAATCATATTATATCCCCCAGTCTGTTCAGCAAGGACCCTGTGCTTTCTATAATGATATTAGGACACCCCCTCTCCCTATTCAGCTAGGTCCTTAGAGTTTATGTCTTGTCTAATATCCTTCTCGCTCATCAGCTCAAGAGCTAACTATTCTGACTTTAAATCTCTTCCTCATTTCTGTTCCTCCAGAGATTTCCACTTAGTTTCTCACTTGATATTTTTCTTGATTTCATTCTATCCAGGAGCTTTTTTATGCTTGCAGCAGAAAAGGGTGCATTTTTCTGAGCACAGGCCATTATAGTGAGAATTAGCTTTTTCTTGGCATATGCTATATCCTGGGATTTGGTAGCTATTCTAGTCTGATTTAGGCCATAGTCTTTCTGATTACTTGTTTTGCATATGAGAGCTGGACAATGAATAAGGATGATAGGGGAAAAAAATTGATGCCTTTGAGCTGTGGTGTTGAAGAAGAACACCAAACATTCCATGGGATATCCAGGAGAACAAACAAATAAGTCTTGGAGAGGGTGCACCTGGAGCGCTCTTTGGAGGCAAGAATAATGAGGCTTCACCTCATATAGTTTGGACATATTGCTAGGAGGGGCTATTGCTTGGAGAAGGACATGATGCTGGGAATAGTGGAGGGTCGGCAACCTTGTGGATTGACATGGTGACTGTCACAGCGGGCTCTTGTGTGTCTGGAAATGAGAGGATTGTGCATGGTAGAGCAGGGTTCGTATCTTTTTTATTATTATTAAATTTTATTAGTTTTAGTGAACATTTACAGGGATTTTGGGTTTTCATTCCTTCATTGCTGCATCATTCTCTCTACCCTCCTCCCCAGTTTGTTCTTCTTCCCCCACCATACGAATGTCTGTTTTAATTGTCCAATTGCCACCGTGCTTGTCAAAGTCAGTTCTGATTAATCTCCTTTGTCAGTGTGTCCTTTGCCATTCCCTATCACTCCTCCCTGAGAGAGACTTCACCCTGATTCATAAGGAAAAGGGGATGGCGTATTCTCTTAGCTACTTCCTGCTGAAAAGGGACGCTGTGAGTTTCAGGGTGAAGATCTTCTCTCACTACTCTAAAGGGCCCCTTTGGCAGTAGGAAACACATAGACTATTATGGAGATTGATTTTGGAATTTAGATGCACTGTTATTAATTGTGCTTCGTCATACATGTTCATATCCTTGAAGATGTATCATGGGGGTGTTGCAACCTAGAAGACACAAATTTAACTAACAAGTTATAAGTACATGAGTCAAAAATTATGGAAAAGTAAAAGAAAAGATTCTTTCATTGTTTTACAAACCCTCCCCCAGGTCCACTCCACCATGTAGCCATCGCTCTAGACTCCTGTCATGACAGAAATACCTAGTCACATATCTCTTTTAAACAGTTTTCTCCCTCCTTTGTTTCAGTGCAGTATACATTATTGAGGGTTCAGATCTTTTGTTCATAGGGTCTCTATGAGTTATAGTAGACTCATGGCACCTAATAACAACAACAACTGGGATACAGCATACCAAGGAAAGTAGGAGTTGACCCTGGACTTGTCCACTGTAGCAAGCCAGGCATTGTGGTAGACCAGAGGATGGATGGCTGTGGCTCTTAATCTTAAGGGGCTCACATTCAACTCATGAGATTTGGTCAGTTGTGAGAGATGGTTGACATTAGGATCTCATGTGAATATGATCTGTTTCTATCCCACTTGTTCAAGATCTAGGTTTAAAAACCAAACAAAAAAAGAAAACCAAGTAGTAACATCTATCATCTTTGTCCTAAAAACTGCCCCAGTGACCACTAATTAATTCCTTAACCCATTGACATTGAGTCTGTTAAGAACAAATGGGGGGAGGGGGAAACAAAAAAAAAAAAAGAAAAGAAAAGAAAACTTAAATTACGTTGTGTCAAATGTTTCTCTGTGCAACTTAACAGCTCCTACTGATCACTTTGGGTTTGTTTTTTTTTTTAGCTACAGTGGAAACAGCAAAATGTGTACAGCTGATGTGCTTCAGATGATGCTGTATTTCTTCTGACTTCTTAGGTTCCCTGAGGGGACAGGACTGTGTACTGTGTTGCTTTTCAATAAAACTTACTGCTGTCGAGTTAGTTCTGACTCCATTGATTTTTGAGACAGGATATGACTGTCCATATTTTTCCCTTGGAGCTGCTGGAGGATTTGAGCATCAGAAATGTGCCAGTTTGGGGTTAGTAGTGAAACTTGCTACAATTAGCTACTAACACTCCCTGCACTGCTGCTTATTCCTCCTACACAAAAAACCGTATGTGTAAAAGTTGGACATTTGATGAAAAGGATGTGACTGTGTGCTTCTCCTGACTTGATATATAAGATTAATTAATTATCCTCTGAAATTGTAGTTCAACCAAAAATGGTGTTGTTAGGTGTCATCAAGTCAACTATGACTTAGGAACTCTGCCCTGTCCTACACCGTCCTGGTGATCGCTGTCATGCTCAGGCTCATTGTGGAATTCACTGTACCAATCCATCTCATTGAACTGAACCTTAATTCTTAGAGTTGTTGTTGTTGTTCTGTGCCACCAAGTCTGCTACAACCTATAATGACTCTATGAACAATGACTCTGAACCCTTCCCTATCCTCAGCCAATTCCATCGTATCTGACACACTTGACCCCATTGCCACAGTCACAGTGGTAATCCATCTTATCCAGGGCCATTTTCTTCTTCACTGACCCTCTCCTCTTCCAAGCATGCTGTCCTCCTCTAAGGACTGGTGCCTCCTGAAAATATGACCAAAGTATGTTAGATGGCGGTTCAAAGTTCTTGTCTCCAACTTGGTTTCATCCGCTCAGGACATACTTGTTTGTTCTCTTTGTAGTTTACAGTGTGTTCAACACTCTTCTCCCAGAACGACAATTTGAAGGCATCAATTCTTCTTCTCACATCTTTATTCATTGTCCAGGTCTTAGATGTATAGCAAGCAATTGGGAAGACCATGGCCTATATCAGGTGCACTCTAGTCTGTAGCCTGACATCATTAAAATTCTTAAAATACATCTACTTTAAACATTGCGCTCTTTTAAAGAATAACCTATTAAGAGCAAACTGACTATTCAAACATTGACTAGGAAGCTCAGGGGGCAAAGAGTTTAACATAAATAGTAGTGGAATAACTTGGAAAAGTCTGGTTTTGGTTGAATAACTTGAAGCCTGTAACCATAGTCACTAAATTAAGCATGTTGAAATTGTTGAAATGGTGTCATTTCTTGATCAAAGCAAAAGTTTATACATATTTTAAAAGTTTAAAATAAGACAAAGTATTATCTGTAAGAGTTTTCCTTTGCTTTGATAATCATTCATAAATATTTGAAGCCTTTTTGATGGAGTTTGGGAACACATTATAAAATTAAATAAGCAAGCTTTCTCTTCTCCGAGTTTACAATCAATTGGGAGAGATGAATAAGCAATTAACAAGCAGACAAATAAATGCATAATTAAAAATTGTGAGTAGTTCCTTGAAGAATATGAGCAGTGCATCATGAGAGAAAATACTGGTGTATGGTACTTGGAAACCTACACAGTTAAAGTAATGAATTGCCTTAACTTTATTTTTCTGTTTTCTCTCAGAAGTCAAATATATTGTAGTCTTACTTATTTTTTACTCTCCTTGGAACTGTTGAAAAACTTTTTAATTAGTGCTAAAATTTGGTAAAAACTATGAGTTACTTACATCTGAAATCACAGTAATAGGTGGTCAACACTCAAACTTAGTAACTAACTCTCTCCAGCCAGTGGGTATTCAGAGGGAGACTAGCATGATATCAGAGAAAAATAGAAAAAACAGACTTGAGATTAATTAATTTTGAACATGTTATTGTGGTTTGGGTGAAAGTTTATAAAAAAAATTCGTTTCCCTCATTTAACAGTGTGTACACATTTATCTTCATGACATTAGCTGTAATCCCTTCAATGTAAAGGACCTTTCCACTACCTCCTAGATTCCCTGTGTCCATTTGCCCATTTTTTGGTCCTTTCCTGACTTCGGACTTTTGCCTTGACCAGTGTGGTCTTTTTGTTATCCTATGGTTGGTGTCCTTGAGCTGCAAGTGTTATTATTGCTCACTTTGTAGGCATCTCAACTGAATGGCTGAAAAATATAGTATATTTCACATATTTGTGTTTCATTTTTGTCCAGAGTTTGTGTTCATCTTCTCTATATTGTTCCAAATTTGATATATGAGCTGCTGAAGTAAGCATCTTATGATTAATTTTTAAGAAAAAATGGATCTGATTACTTTGCTTATGAAGGAAGAAAATAAAACTACTCAACACTGGATAATTTCACCTTTCTCAAACATTTTTAAAATGTCTTACAATAGTATTCCTATTTTGGTGGCCTACTTTGAAACACGGCTAAGATTATTTGAAACACTACAGATTAAATAAATAGTGATTACTTCTTTTAGCATATCTACCTAAATGTCATATATTCAGAAATTTATTCTGGTTCTCTTTTTAAAAAAATTATTACTTGTCTACTTTTCTTTTGGTTTTTTCAGAGTTTTGGTTGTTGGTTTTTGAAGTTTTTTTCTCCAAAGATCAAAATGTACTACCAATTCCCTCTCCTATTTTTGTTCCAAGTTCCTTTGGCCAAATAAAGTAAAAATTTTATGTAGACATGAAACAAACATGTACATAAAGAATTCAACCACTCAACCGTCAGTGTGACCTACTGTGGGGCTTTTGTGTTGGTGTGATTCAGCAAGCTGTTATATTTCAAATATCAGGATGTCATTAATGATGGTCACATTTCAGCAGAACTTCCAGCCTAAGAAGGTTAAGAAGATAGAATCACAATCTACCTTTGGAGGGGAAAAAGACCAGTGAAAACATCATGAAAAACCACAGATTATTTGACAAAATTTTGGAAATGATACCTTCAGGTTTAAAATTCTCTTCTTGCCATCTGATGAAAATATTGGACACTAGCTCTGGTGACTTAGTGGCAAGAAGCTCTGCTGCAACCCCAAAGGTGTTCAAGGCCACAAGCGGCTCCGCAGGAGAATGGGCAATCTCCTCCCGTTTGATTAACCACCTCTGAAAATCTTGTGCGGGCGGCCGGTGGGCACCCACTTCCCCCACTGCCGCCATCCTGGCTCCAAGAATTCTCCTCAGAACAAGTCCACCTTGCGGCAGTGTGGTGGCTCCACTGCACCAGTCTTGAGGAGGACCGGTGCCCAGCACCCATCCTGGGTGAGGGGATCCATTTGTTCCGGCTGTGGAAGCCTCATAGAGCTGTAGCGGCTGTGCCGCAAGGCGCGGGCTCTGCGGAAGGGGGTTGGGAGCCACGAGACTCACCCATTCCTCCTTGGGAATCCTTGAATTCCTATTGTTGAGCCTCGATCTTCACTGAGGGCCAGTCATCAACTGTTTAAGTGTTCAATTGTCAATAAGCTGAAGTCTGTAGGAGGCCATAATGGCCCTGCTGTAAGTGGTTTGCTGCTCCTGCAGCTTACCATGCTGTCTCTGCCTCCGCAGCCACCTTGGATCTCCAAGGACAATCTTTTAATATGAGTGCTATCCATTAAATGTGCCTCGCTAAGTGTGTTAACTTGGCTAGGCCATGATTCTCAATATTTTGTAATGATCTTGTATTTTGAGATTTTATGTCATTATCCTGTGAGTTGCAAAATTTAACTTGTATTATGTTAGGACAGTGGCATTTACATTAACAGGTGAGAAGGCAATCTATAGAATTAGGTTCTATTTTAAGTGAATCTCTTCTGAGACATACGAAATTAAATGAGTGAGTAGAATTTAGATGAACTTCAATAACAAATAGAAATAAAAGCCAAGAGAAAAAAATCCTCTCATAGATCCAAGATTCCTGCACAGGGAGGCTCTTTGATACAGAAAAAAATAATTGATGCAAAGACACATAGATCTACAAACACACTGGGCATGTGGTTGTTCAAAGAAGAAAGTATTCTGCTAGAACTAGCATCATGGATTCAGACTTATAGCCTCCTAAACTCTGAGAGAATAAATTTCTGTTTGTTGAAGTTATTCACTTGTGTTATCTCTGATACAATGGCACTAGATAATTAAGACAATGAATATTATTCACACTTACGCATTAGGCTACAAAGCAAAAGATTAATAAAGTTAGCCTTTCTGCAAAAATTCATCTCACTTATTCATTGCTTAACTTTCATATACATGTGAATCAATTGAAAACAACATGGGTTGGGCCAGGCGCACTTTGATATTTAAATTTATATCATTTTATAGTGGTCCTTGAAGCAGAGTTTCCCAGTGTAATAGAGGTTTTGATTTCTTGATTATTGATACAAAAAATGTTGATTGTGCATCCAAGTAAGGTGAAATCATTGACAACTTTAATCTTTTCTCTATCATGATGTTGCCCATTGGCCAAGTAGTGAGGATTTTTGTTTTCTTTGTGTTGAAATATAATCCATTATTAAAGGTTACCATCTTTCTATAAGCATGCTTGTATTCTCTGCATAATGTAGGTTATTAATGAGGCTTCCTCCACTTCTGATATCAGATTTTTCATCATAGAGTCAAGCTTTTTAAATTCTTTTTTCAGCAAACTAATTAGGCATGAGGAAAGGATATCCTCATGATACACACCTTTCTTGATTTTAAATCATATAGTGTATCTTTGTTCTGTTCAAATGACCACTTGACTATGTACAAATTTCATATAAGCACAATCAAGTGTTTTGGTATGAAAGCCTATTTTTCTCAATGGTCTCCAAAATGTTAAAAGAGATTACATGATATAATTTTATAATCCAAATCACTTAGTCATTAAAAGTGTCCTTTAAAAAGAACACATAAAAGTCAATTATACACATGAACCTTGCCTAGTTGAACTCACAGAGATAAAATTGGCTACATCATTTTAAAGCCATAATGAAAAGCTCAGTATCATCTGTCAGAACAAGACCAGGTCCATAAGCAGTTCACTCTTTCTGGACACATGATGACAAAAATCTCCTGATGCAAATCATTGGTCTGAACTCAGTCAGAAGAACTAAAGTTCAAAGACTCAGAACAAAAGAAATACAATAATCCTTTATGGCTAGGTCTATTTCAGGATCCCTGAGTAGCCCAGCAACGAAGATGAGAGGTTGGTGGTTCGTAATCACCCAGGAATATCTCAGAAGCCAGGTCTGACAGTGTGAGCTCAAAAAGTCACAGCCTGGACACTCTACAGATCCCAGTCTGTAGATCCTACTCTGTGCACATAGGGATGCCAGGAGTTGAAACTGACTTGACAGAAACTGACATTATACTGAGTGAAATATCTCAGTCATTAAAGGACAGCTACTGCATAATACCGCTATTATAAAATGGAACTGACCTGGTGGGGGGTGGGGGAGGTTTATAGAGAGAATAAGAAAAAGATGGATAGATAATGAATACTGCATTGGAACAGATGAGCAGAAGAATTGTCTGAAAGGAATGTATGATTAGGCAACATATGTATAACAACAATCTGGAACAAGAGGTGCATTGCAAAGAAGACTGGAGGAGACTGAGGAAGGAAAATGTGCAATAATGAAAAAATAAAAATTCAATCTTTCTGTATGTTGTTGTTGTTATGTGTTATTGAGTCGCTTGCGACTCATGATGTCCTTCTCCAAGGACCTGTCTCTCCTTACAA
>NW_006399970.1:1060012-1068899 GCF_000299155.1 Elephantulus edwardii
AAAAAAAAAAAGGTATTACACACACACACACACACCCCGAAAAAAAGACAGGCTTTTCTGTCCCTGAAGTATCTTAATTTGGTTTCATTTTGTTTCAAACAAGTTTGGTATTTTTTACAAACTAAACTCACTTATTATTGTCAAGTTGGAACTGACTCATTATTGACCTTCCATTGGGTTTCCTAAGCTGTAAATTGCACTTGAGGACGTTGTCCATCTTTCTCCCAAGGAGCTTCTGGTGGATTTGAACCACTAAAGAGAAGAGACCTTTATTTTAGGAGCCCAGCTCCCTGCTACTGGAGCCTAGCCCGTAGGGAGCTGCACTGCTGCCCCAAAAGCTCCACCTCTATGGTGGTTTTAATCCACCTGGGATCCTCTGGGAGCAAGATGGGTGAGCTCTTCCTGTGAGATTTACAGCCTTGGAAACCTGCTGATTTGAGGGAGGTGGGGGGTCAGCAATAGTTTGGAAGATTCTGTCTCAACAGCAATGAATTAACAGAATAGATTGATTTTTTTTTATTTACTCACATTTATTTTGTTTTGTTCTCCATCCTCCATTCAAAATGTAGTGATGTCCTGTTCCAAGTGTTAATTACAATAAACATAATGTCTGATTGTCCAAAAAAAAAAAAAAGAGCTGATATTAAGGAAATTTCAAACAACCAATATTAAAATTCGAAATTGACATATACAAATAGTGATACACATTTCATGCTCTAATAAACAGTGCTTGAGAACTTTAAAAAAATATTCTATAAAAGTGAAATATCTATATTGTAATCAGCTATATACTTAGATACTTGCTCTCTTTCTGTAGAATAAGATGTACAAATAACAATACATTTAAAAAACAACCAAGACCAAGGGCTGACTGTGGATCATACCATCTATTATTCATATGTAGATTCAAATTGAAGGAGAAAAAAACTAAAAGCAAAGAGAGTCAAAATATGGTCCCGAATATGTCACACCTAAATGTAGAGACCCTCATGAGAAAAGATTTGGTCACTGAATACTAATGACCAAAGAGCAGATAAATTATAATATGATATCAAGCGTAGTATACATGAAGGAAACAAAAAAACACAATTAAAATTACAGAACAAAAAGAAAATATCAAAATGGATATGAAAAGAGACTCTGACATTTGCTTTTGAGCATGTTATTGTTATGTGTTGTCGAGTCACCTGAGATTCATAGTGACCCTGTGTATAACATCTCTGAAGCCTGCCCTGTCCTGAGCCAGTCTCATGGATGCTGACACACTTACACCCATTACACCAGCTACTGTGTCAGTTCATCTCATTCAGGGACTTCCTCTCCTGCACTGTCCCTCCACCCTTCCAAGTATGATGACCTTCTCCATGGACCAATCCCTCCTCAACATGAATGCAAGTTATGTGAGATGGAGCGTTAAAATCCTTGCCTACAAAGAGAAACTTGGTTTCACCTTCTCCAAGACAGACTTGTTTGTTCTTTTGGTGGTCCATGATATGTTCAAGACCCTTCTCCAGCACCACAACTCAAAGGTATCAGTTTTTCTTCTTGTGTCATCCTTAATCATTGTCTAGCTCTCTGATGCATAGCATATAATTGCAAAGACCATGACCTGGATCAGGCGCACCTTAGTCTCTAGATTGACATTGTTGCTTCTCAGTATCCTAGAGAAGTCCCTGACAGCAGGTTTTCCCAGTGCAATTCATCTTTTGATTTCCTGACTGCTGGAGTGTTTATTGTGGAGCTGAGCAAGCTAAAATTGTTAACAAATTCAATATCTTCTCCATTTATCATGGTTCTGCCAATTGGCCTATGTGGTGAGACTCTTGTCTTAATGTTGAACTTCAATCTGTATTGAAGATGATAGTCCTTGACTTTCTGCAGCAAGAGCTTCAGGTTCTCCTTAGTTTCAGGAAGCAAGGTTGTATCATTTGCATATTGTAGGTTGTTGACGAGTCTTCCTCTAACCTTAATGTCACACCTCTTAAAGCCCAGGCTCCCAAATGACCTATTCCACATATAGATTGAAAGGGTCTGGAGACAGGGTGCATCTGAGACCACTCCTTTCCTGATTTTGAACCATGCAGTATTTCCTTGCTCTGTCTGGATGATTGCTTCCTGGTACGATCATAGGTTTTTCATGAGCACAGTCAAGTGTTCTTGGATACCCATTCTTCTCAAGGTTAGCCACAGGTATGCTTTTACTCATAAAGAAGCTTACATGAAAGGAAGAAATGATGATGTACAATAGCTTAAACAGAAGATTATAACAAGATGTGCAAAAATTTTAAGCTAGAAACCCAAAAGGTAAGAATATCTTTGATATTTCTAAAGTCCAAAGAGCCGAAGGGGGGGGGAAATCTGATCTTGAGTTGAAATAGTGAAGGAGTCGTTTCTGACTGGAGCAATCTAGAAACAATCTAGAATCTAGAAACAATCATTGAAGGAAGAAGTTCAAACCGCACTGATATTAACTATGGCTCCGTGAATTGATGGAATATCGCCTGAGATATTTCAGCAGACAGAATGCAAGATGAGCTCACTCATCTATGCCAAGAAATTTGGAAGACAGCTGCCTTGGCAGCTGACCAGAAGAGATTCACGTTTGTGCGCTTTTCTAGGAAAGGCCATCCAAGAGAATAGGGCACAATTATCATTAATCTCACCTGCAAGTAATATCTTGCTGAAGATTACTTAAAAATGGCTGGAATCCTATACAGACAGGCAACAGCTATAAATGAAAGCTGGGTTAACAAGAGGGTATCATTACTGATGTTAGATGGATTTTGGTTGAACGCTAAGAATATCAGAAAGATGTTTACTTGTGTTTTATTCACTGCAAAAGCATTCAACTGTGTGGATGATAACAAATTATGGATAACGTTGAGAAGAATGGAGATTCCAGAGCACGTAATTGTGCTCATACAGACCCTGTAGAGAGACGAAGAGGCAGGAGAGTTTTCTTTCTTTCTTTCTTTTTAATTGAGATTTTAATTAAAGGTTATAGAGAACTTGGATTCCATTTATTTATTGTTGCACATTTTCCTCCCTGCCCTTCACTCTCCCCCAGTTTGCTTTTCTCTTTGAAAAGAAAAAAAAATTCATTGTTATACAATTCTTCCCCTCTAATCCACTTTACTATGCAGCTCTTATTCTGGACTCTTATCATGCAAATAATACCTAATCATATATCCCTTTTAAACATTTCTCTCTCTTATCTGTTTCAATGCAGGATTCATTGTTTATCCCCTTTTCTAAGTTCGCCCCCCAAACCAAAGTCAGTCCTGTTTTATAACAGTAATTCTGCAGTATTTAACTTCAGAGGCAGTTTTTAGAACAGAATGTGGTTTAAAATCAGAAAAGGCTTGCATCAAGATTGTATTTTTTCATTTTATTTATTCAACCTATATGCTTCTGTGATGTGTGTGTGTGTGTGTGTGTGTGTGTGTGTGTGCAGGCCTTTTCGTTAATAGGGTAGCTATGAGTCATCTATGACGCGACGACACCAAACAACAATAACAACAACAACAGAGAGCTACGTTGGCCTAGTGGATAGAAAGTTATGCTACCAGGCCGAAGGTGGATGATTTTAATCTGTGGCCCTCAGGCCAGGTTCAGATTGTTTTCCTGTCAAACATTCTTCTAGGTGGGATAGCACTGGTGTGTGTGTTGCTGCACAGAAGTAACTCGTTTTTGCTGTGATGCTGAACACTGTGACACTGATGTGCCAAACGTGATTATGGTCACCCATGGTGGACAGTGTTTGCTGGAGTTTCCCAACTAAAACAAGCCTGGAAACAGGAGTAGCATCCACTTCCAAATTGGCTTGCCTTCGAAAACTCTATGAACAATGCACAGGCCTTTTGTTCATAGGGTCGCTATGAGTCATCTATGACTCGACAGCACCAAACAACAACAACAACAACAACAACCTATATGCTAATCAAATCAGAGAAGCTAAACTACAAAGAAGAATGTGGCATCAGGATTGAAAGAAGACTAAACAACCTGTGATATGCAGATGACACAACCTTACTTACTGAAAGTGAGGAAGACTTGAAGAACTTATGGATGAAGCTCAAAAAAAAAGGCTCTAAGGACTCATAGAGGGGCGCAGGAGCAGAGGGGTGAGGACGGGCAGGGGGGACATCATAGGGTAGAGCAATTTGGTGGAAGAAAGGGATAGGTAAGGGAAATGGGAAAGATCTGGCAGAGATCTGGAAAGACAGGGTCTTACTAGGCATAGTTCAATGGTGATTAACTTTATAAAATATAATAAATGGGAATGATTGAAACACAATGTTGATGAAGGATAGTGTGAAACACAATGTAAATAAACTTTGTAAGCAAACCAATATAATATAAAAATTTATTTCTAAAAAAAGGTCTCAAAGTCTTCCACATATGTTAATATACTGAAAGCAAAAGCCTCACCACTGGACCAATAAACAGCATTTTTTAAAAAACAAAGACTCAGGTTGTCAAGGATTACATTTCACTGGGATTTCAAAACAAAGTCCATGAAAGCAAAAGTTAAGGAAAACAATGATTCATCTTACTGGGCAAATTTGCTGCCAAGGACCTTTGAAAGTGACTTTTAAAGAGAAAAGAGGTATCTTTGAGAAGTAAGGTGCAGTTTACCCAAACCATGCTAAGGAGCTGTTCTGTCACCTCAAACGCATGCAGTTCGAATCCACTAGCTGCTCCAACTGGAGAAAGAAAGCAAGTTTTGTGCCATTTACTGCCTCTGGAAACTCTCTAGAGGGTCAGCTATGAGTTGGTTCAGCACAGGGATGGTAAAGCACAATGAATAAAGGAAGCTGAAGAGCAATCAATGTCCTTGTATGATGGTATTAATGAAGAACTTTGTTATTAGGGACTGTCAAGCAAACTCTGGTGGCATTGTCTGTAAAACTTTAAAGTGAAAAACCAGTCTTGGGCCCTGAAGCTTCTCAGAAGTCTCCACCAACTGTCTCACAACCTTTGGACATGTTGTCAGAAGGAACCAACCCCTGCAGAAGGATATCATCCTTAATAATGTAGAGTAAGAGAGCGAAAGAGAGGAGAGATTGACTGAAAAAGTGCTGTAACAGTGAACTCAAGCACAGGAACAATGGTGTGAATTATACAGGACCGCGCACACAGTCCATTGATCTCTTGTACAGTAAATTACTATGAGTCAGAACCAACAGAACAGCTCCTAACAACAGCAAAAATAATATGTATGATTTATGTATTTATTTTATAAATACCAGCTGGTTTTAGAAAATAGAATAATGATCTGGCAACATTTTGAAATAGAATGAAACCTAGGTCTAAACAGAATAAATGATTGCATAATTTACAGAAATGATGAAAGTATGTCTATTCTTGTAAATTTGTAGCTCTCATTTTACTTCAGTTAAACGTGATTCATAAATACATCAAAAAAAATCCAATAAATCATTCATTAGTATGCATTAACACTTTAATTGTCATTTAAGGAACAAATGAAAGATTCTGCTGTCAACATCTTGGAATTCATAATGCCATTTTCAGATCAGCAATTACATCACTGGTCTACTATGGCTGTCTTCTCAGAATATCTGCCATGTGAACACTTGACTTTGTGAGTCAGTGCAAGAGCAGAAGGTATTGCCCTTGCTTTATGAAAATACTCTGTTCTTTTTCTTGAAAGGGATTTATCACTGGAGGCTCTCTGAGATAACACTGTGTTGCTTTCAGGCTGAACCTAAATCTTCCCAGTCTAAGCTTAAAGAATTCACCAGCAGTATGTCTTAGAAGAAATTAAACCAGAGAGAGTTCTCACTCGTACATAGAGTAAGTATGGCAAGACTTCATCTTGTTTACTTCGGATACATCATCAGGAAAGACTCATCCCTAGAAAAAGACTTCATGGTTGGAAAAATCTAGGGGTTAGGGGAAAACGAAAACAAAGAATCTCTCAGTGAAATAGATTGGCACAAGAGCCACAAAGATGTGCTTGAACATTGCAAAGTTCATAAAAAATGGTAGATGACAAAAAATACAGTAACAACAACATCTAATAACATAACAACATAATAACAACAGCATCTCTTCCAATAATACCTCTTGACTTCAGAAGGCTGAAGACATGAAACCTAGGTTCTTTTGGAAAAACAAAAGTATTAGCAAGAACAGTTCCCGAGCATTTATACAATTTTTCAAAAAAATTTTTCATCAGTCCACATTTCAGTCACAATGTGCATTGGACAATCTCAAAGGAAAGGATTTTCAATAATGCTGCATATTATTTCTGTACATGGTTAGAATTAGTTTTATCAAGTAATTAGAGAAAATAAGAAATGCTTTCTTCTTCTCTTAGGATTATTTGGTTTCTCCCTCCGCCTCACAATTAAGTGACAGTGCTGGGTCATTATCAGGCAGAGTTAAGTATCCGTGGCAGGAAATATTTTTTTAGGAAAAATAAATGTATTTGGTCTGTGGGGCTGCACTTATTTATTCACTGTACTCTTGTCATCTGGTCGCAGACAGTTTTTACCAAAGTGATTTCTCAGTACAATGTAGTTTGTGCAAAAGTCCTTCAGAATCAAGAGATTTTCTGGGAAACAAAGGGGTTGGTACTTAAGTAGATTTAAAAGAAAACGTTTGAGACTGTAAAAGTTATAATAATGCTCATGGAATACTAGAGTTCAAAGAGAAGAAGAACTCAGTTAAAAAGTTGGAATATCATTCAGAAGCTAAAATTCCTTGCGGGGAAAAGTGAAAAAGAGTGGCAATGGTACCGATAATTAAACAATAGGTATTTAATCATATAACCATTTGATCAGTTTCCTGTCATTGTCGTAATCACATCCCCTTAACGCTAAAATCAGTTCTGGTTACTTGCTTTTATCTTAATTTTTTTTTAGAGATTAGAGGCTAAAACTGAGTCTTTGGAGTAAAATTGTTTTCAAATTCCATAACCTTCGTAGAACTTGTATCGCTAAACATCCATATGCAAAAATTTCTCTTTTCATTCTTAATGTAAATTTAGAAAGCCATTAAGTGGTCTTCATTCATGATCACATCAGCGGTAAACAGAAAGAAAATTAGGACAATGAATGAAAAAATGAGGGAGGCCTTAAGGAAAAGAAAACAACACTGAATTTTGTGTCTTTTGAAAGCCTATAAATCCTAAACTGAATACCTGGTTTAGGAAAAATTTATCAGTATAAAGGAACTAATATCTTTTATGCATTCACAAATACCACTTCCCACATTTGGATAGTGTTTGTAGTCATTGTGGTGACTCTGGTGACTTAGTAGTAAGAAGTTGTGCTGCCAACCAAAAGGCTGGCAGTTCAAATTCACCTTGGGGCAAAATTTAGCAATCTCCTCACATGTGATTTACAGCTTCTGGAAATCCAATGAGGGTCAACTATGAGTCACTTCCAACTCAATGGAACATAACAGAAACATATTTCATGATCATTAAAGTGACTATAAAGATCAATATTCTTCACCTGGGTTTTAGGAGGTATTTTCTGCTCTGAAAAAAATTGCAACTTAATGACAGCGGCAAGGTAATTGATACAGATCTTGAGGTCCACCTTTGCAAAGTGAGAGAGAAGAATTTTATGGTTATTAAATAATATCCAGTTGTTGCTGTTTGCTGTTGGGTGTTATCAAGTCAATTACAACTCATCGTGACTCTGCAGGACAGAGTAGGAATGCTCCATGGTATTTCTCAGTCTGTAATCTTTATGACAGCTGCTCACTTAGTCTTTTCTCCTACTGAATGGCCAGTGGGTTCAGACCACTGGACTTCCAGTTGGTACTTTAGGCTGTAAACACTATGCTTCTTACATCTATTATTGTTGTTAGGTGCCATCAAGTCAATCACAACATATAGCGACCCTATGAACAACAGATCAGAGCCTTGCTCTATACTGTACCACCCTCACCATCTCTGACATACTGAAGCCCACTGCCATAGTCATTGTGTCAACCATCCACTTAAGGACCTTCCTCTCATTCACTATCCATGCCTGTAAAGAGCAGTCTTGTTGCCCTTCCTCCTTCCCTTACATCTAGTTAGCAAATAATTAATATTTGAATAATTCACACCAAAGCCTGGCAGTCTTTTGTGCTAAGTCAAAGACTGCCAACATCCAAACCAACACGCCATCATCCTCTTTGGCCTAGACTTCTTTGGGGGCAGGTGATGGGCATAATGCATGGATCACAAAACTCGCCTTTTAAAGTGTACAATTGAGTAGTTAGTTATCTTTAAAGGTTGTGTAATTTATCACCACTAGCTCTGGTGGCAACTGCACTGCAATCCCAAAGGCATGTCGTTCAAATCCTCCAGCTGCTCTGTGGAAGAAGGATCAACAATCTCCTCCATATGATTTAGTGCCTCTGAAAACCCCCTGGAGGGTCAGATATGGGTGGATTTCCACTCAAAGGTATACAGTGACAACTACATTATGATTCTATAACATTTTTATGACCACCAAATGAAATTCAGTAGTCATCATCCCTCATATTCCTCCCTAATTAGACTAGTATAGGTACCCAGGATTTCCAGCGGGAGCAAACCCTCGGAAGCTTTGACAAGCGTGGTCTTGGGCGGAAGTGAGGCTTGAGGGCCGCAGCCACCGCAGATAAGCAAGGACAGGCGTTTTTCACAAGTACCCAGGATTTCCGGCGGAAATATAATCTACACAGAAGTTCTACAGGACACGTCACCTTCCCTTGGAGACAGCACAACTAAACTTAAGAGACACTGGTCAAAAGAAAAATGTCAGCAGTCAACGTTTTTGGAATCAAAGAAGCCAAGAAAGCTTAAGATACAAACTGTCAGATCATGGGATGGACAATGGAAGATATTTTCTGAAGGGACTTGGTAGATGAGAAGGGTTAT
>NW_006399970.1:1072094-1104740 GCF_000299155.1 Elephantulus edwardii
AACAACAACAGTCTACATTCTATACTTATGGATTTCTCTACTCATATAAGTGGAATCATACAATATGTGACCTCATGTGTGTGCTAAATTCTTTCATCTAGCAAAATATTTTCAAGGACCATCCATGCTTTTGCAGGCATCAGTATTTACTCCTTTTATTAACTCTGGCCTGAATTTCTATATCTTTCCACCTAACTGTCCTACTTCCATTGGGAATGATGATGATGATGATGATGATGATTTTAATTGGGATTTTAAGGAACATTCACAGAAAAGTTGGATTTTCGTTCATTGTTGCACATTTTCTTCCCTCCCTTCCCTTTCCCCCTCCCCCAGTTCACTTTCTTTTTAAAAAGTATCCATTCACTGTTGCACAATTTCCTCCTTCCATGCCCTCATTTATCCCTCCCCGAGTCCTCTGTGTAATGATATACCTCTTATTCTGGACCTTTGTCTTACATATAATGCCTAATCGAACATTCCTTTTAAACAGTTAACTCCCTCATCTATTCCAATACAATGTTCAGTATCTATCCATTCTTTTTCTATTCTCCTCCCAAACCTCCAGTGGGATTCTTATGGCCTGCTCTCCACTGAAGCCGAGGTAACCATTTTCAAGTATAAACCAGAGTATCACATTTATTCTTTAAGAGTCTCCAAAGCCTACCCATATTGCCATTGTCGGGTACCAATGAGTCAACTACAACATATAGTAACCTTATGAACAACAGATCAGAGTCTTGCTCTATCCTGCGCCTTCCTCATGATCTCTGCCATGTTTAAGGCTATTGTTACAGCTCCTATATTAGCCCATCTCACTGAGAATCTTTCTTTCTCCTCCCTTCTGCTTTACCCAGTATGATATCTTTTTCCAAGCACTAGGCCCTCCTGTTAATATATCTAAAGTATGTGAGATGAGGTTTCACCATCCTTCCCTCTCAGGAGCATCTTAGTGGGACTGCGCCTAAAATAGAATTGTTGGAGGATGCTACTTAGGAAAACCAGAAACTCCTTGTCATGATTTCCAAGACTTTCAATGACCTGGAGCCTATCCTGTCTACTTCTTAACCTCAGGTCCCAACATTTCACATGCTCATCATGTGCTAGCTACACTGGGATTACATTTTTCCCTCCTCAAGTCTTTCAAGCTGTTTCTGCCTCAGGCCTTTGCATTTGATGGTCCCTCTGTGCCTTTGAACTGTGGTGCTGGAGAAGAGTGTTGAATATACCATGCACCGCTAAGAGAACAAACAGGTTTGTCCTGGAGAGGGTGAAGCCAGAATGCTCCTTGGAGTCAAGGATTCTTAAGCTTCGTCTGACATACTTTTGGCATGTTGCAAGGAGGGACTGGCCCTTGGAGAGGGACATCATGTTTGGGATAGTGAAGGGACAGCGCAGGAGAGGAAGACCTTCGATGAGATGGATCTAATTCTGTGAGTGGAGTGGTGGGAATGAGTGCATTTGAGACAGCAAAGTTCGCACAGGATAGAATGGTGTTTAGGGCTCTTGTACATAGGGTCGCTATGAGTCGCAAGCGAGTCGGTGGCACATAACGACAACAACAACAACTGCCTTATCTTTGAGGCCTCATCTATTATCTTCTAGAGAGGCCTTTTTTGATAATTCTGTCACCTTTTTCCTAATTCCTGGTCATCTTCTATTATTTCATTGCTGTTAGCTATTGTCAAGTTGGTTCTAACTCATAGAAATGCAATGTTCAACAGAAAAAAATACTGCTGGATCCAGTGCCATCCCCATAACCATTGTTGTGTTGAAGTCCTTTGTTGTATTTATTAGGTCAGTACATCTCACTGAGCGTGCCCCATTTTATTTTCACTGACATTCTCCTTTAACATAATGTCCTCTTCCAGAGATTGATCCTTCCTGATAACATGTTCAATGTATGAGAGATGAGTTCTTACCAGTCTTTTTTCTAAGAAGCATTCTGATTGTACTTCTTCCAGAAAAGACTTGTTCATTCTTCTGGCAGCCCATAGTATATTCAGCATTCTTTGCTAACACTATTACTCAATGACAGCAATTCTTTCCCAGACTTCCTGAATTACTGTCAAGCTTTTAAACACACATAAGTTGACTGAAATGTCAACTTTCTCCTCCCTTCTGCTTTACCCAATATGATATCTTTTTCCAAGCACTAGGACCTCCTGTTAATATAACTAAAATGACTTGAGTCATTACTTAGTCCTCAAAGTAATATCTTTGCTTTTAACATTTTAAATTATTTCCTTATCCTGCTTAAATTTGTATACAGCACTTATAATTATCTGAACTTATTTTTGTTGTTGTTTAATTCTTGCCTTTCCTTGTCAACTCCATGAAGGTAGAAACCTTGACTCAGACACTGCTATGTCCCAAGTCTCTACAACGGAATATGTTGTTATTAAGTGCTCTCTTAGGCTACATTCTCTAGAGAAGCAAATCCAATGCAACTTATGTATGGAGAAAGAAAGGTATCAAATGAATGGCTCATGTGTTTATAGAGGCTTGCAAATTCCTGGTCCCTGGGTCAAATATCAGACCAGGGGGGTTCTCCTGACTGCATCTTATCAGCTGCAGAAGCTGACAAATCTGAGATCAACATATACAAGGGAAAGCTCCTGGTTTAATTTCAAAGAACCAGAGGTCAAATGGTGATGAGTCAGATGTATAATCCATATGAAGCAAAAAGCTTTGCCTGAATGCATGTTATACCTCTAAGCAAACATTTTTCAAATACACCAATTGGGAGACATTTGCAAAACAGCTGTAAAAAAACTCGGAGTGGGCTTTTTGTTCTAAAATAAAAGAAGTACTATTTGCAGGTGTCAGGCAGCTACAACAGCTAAAGCCCCCACATATCCTGTGGATCTGACGATCTGTAGTATACAAATCTGTCGCCAGATGTCACCCTGGTCAGTATAGAAATGATAATGGCATTATATCAGATCTCAGGAAGGGGATGGCAACATCCAAATGCCAAACCAGAGAATCATGGGCAGCCAAGTTGACTCACAACATTAACTATCACAAGTGCTCTTGAATCAGTTTTTGACCTATGATAACCTCATGACAGAACAGAACTGCCTCGTAGGTTTTTCTAGGCTGTAATATTTTTAAGAGTGGATCATCAGGTTATGGATTAAAGCTCAACATCAAGAAAACAAATATTCTCTCCACTGGGCCGATTGGCAGCATTATGATAGATGGTAAAGAGATTGAGATGTTAATAGCTTTGGTTTGCTTGGCTCCACAATCAACAATCTTAGTACCAGCAACCAGAAAATGAAGAAACAAATTGCACTGGGAAAGTCAGGGACCTTGTCAGAGAACTGAAGAGCAACGATGTTAGTCTGGAGACTAAGGTGTGCCTGATCCAGACCATAGTCTTTGTGCTTGCTTGCTATGCATCAGAGAGCTGGACAATGACTAGAAATGATAGAAAGATAATTGATACCTTTAAGTGTGGTGCTGGAGAAAAGTATTGAACATACCATGGACTGCTAGGAGAACAAGCAGGGTTGTCTTAGAGAAGGTGGGACCAGGCTGCTCCAACAGGCAAAGATTCTGAAGCTTTGTCTGACATACTTTAGACATGTTGCAAGGAGGGATCAGTCCTTGGGGAGGGATGTCATACTTTGAAGGGTGGAGGGACAGAGAGAGAGGAAAACCATGGATTGTTTCAGTGACTGGAGTAATGAGGGTAAGTGTGTCAGAGACAGTAAAGTTAGCACAGGATAGAGCAGGTTTCTGGGCTATTGTACATAGGAGTCACTATGAGTTGCAAATGACTTGATATCATATAACAACAATAAAAATAATGGCAATGCTATTTTTCTAATTCATTTTAATGAACGTTTACAGAGACTTTGTTTAGTTGCATTCACCATTGCTGCATTTTTCTCCCTGCCCACTCTTCCCCCTGCCCCAGTTAGCTCTTCTCTTTAAAAAGTAAAAGAAAAGTTCTTTCATTGGTATACAATCCCTGCCTGCCCCCACTCCAGTACACTCCACTATGCAACTTTCATTCTGGACTCTTGTCATAACCATAATACCCAATCATATATGGCTTTTAAACAGTTCTCTCCCTTATCTGTTTCAATGCAGTATATGTAATTTATCTTTTTTTGAAATGTTTTCTTTTGTTGTGTTGTTGTTGTTATGTGCCGTCGAGTCGTTTGCGACTCATAGCAACCCTATGCACAACAGCCCTAAACCCTGCTCTATCCTGCGCCAACTGCACTGCCTCTGACACACCCATCCTGATTACCCCAGTCACCGAATCAATCCATCTCATAGAGAGTCTTCCCCTCCTGTGTTGTCCCTCCACCCTCCCAAGCATGATGTCCCTCTCCAAGGACCTCCTGGCAACGTGTCCAAAGTATGTCAGACGAAGTCCCAAAATCCTTGCCTCCAAGGAGTAGCTTGGTTTAATCCTCTCCAAGATGAATCTGTTTGTTTTCCTGGCAGTCCATGGTACATTCAGTACTCTTCTCCAGCACCACAGCTCAAAAGCATCCACTCTCCCTTTGTCCTCCCTAGTCATTGTCCAACTCTCTGATGCATAACAAGCAATTGCAAATACCATGGCCTGTATCAGGCACACCTTAGTCTCCAGAGAGACACCGTTTTATACTGGTTTAATTACCAAGCTCAGATACGTAGTTTTTCACACCAGATCGTTCTCATTTCCTTCACTTCCATGCATCAAATTGTGCCATCTTGTAATTAATAGACCCCCTTGCCCATCCTCATCCCTCTGCTTCCACCACCTCCCTTTGGATCCTCATACTCTTTCTAGAATATGTTTTACAATATTTGTCTTTATGGGACTGAGTTATTTCACTTAGCATAATGCTCTCCAGTGTCTCCCAAGTTAGATAGTAATTTACAAACTCATTACTCCTGCCTGCTGCATAATATTTCATTGCAAAAAGGTGCAATAATAGGACAAAGGAAGTTGTATTCACTGCTGAATTGGTACAATCATAAATTGGTACAATCCTTTGGAACACAATTTCAAGTAGAGTTTAACTAGACCATCATCTAATAATCCTGCTTCTAATGTTGTTAATTGCTATCCAGTCGATTCCAACAACTGGCGACATCATATGTACTGAGTAGACATGCTTCATCGGGTATCAAGGTTGTGACTTTTGGAAAGCAGATTTCTAGGCCTGTCTTCTAAGGCACCTACCTATAAATGGGTTTGAACTGCCAATCTTTCTGCTGGTAACTGAATGCATTAACCCTTTGCATTCCGCAGGAGCTCTTTACTCCTAGGTACATTTCATAAAAGATACGACCCTGAAGCAGGCATGGGAACATTCACAGCACCACGAATCATGTATAAAAAGTATGTAGTTGTTTCCTTTGTTATCCTGCTGGGGGCATAAAAAGTGGTGAACTAGCTATATGCTAGGCTGTTTTAAATGTGGAGAAACAGTGTTTAAAAGATGGTTGACACTAGTGAAAATTCAGCATAATGGGAAGTACAGAAGGTCAAGAATCAAATTCATGTTCGTATCCTACATTCCTTTTTCATTTACAGCCTTGCACTAATCTCCCCCCACCCCAAGCGAACAAATAGGACTATCTTGGAGAGGGTGAAACTAAGTTTCTCTTTGGAGGCTAGGATTTTGAAGCTCCAGCTCACATACTTTGGGCACGTGGACAAGAGGGCCCAGTCCTTGGAGAAGGACATCATGCTTGGATGGTGAAAGGACAGAACAGAGAAGAAGACCCTAGATGAGATGGATTGACACAGTAACTGTGGTAATGGGGGTCAGTGTTTTGGAGTCAGTGAGATTTGTTCAGGATAGGGCCGGGTTCAGGGCTGTTGTACATAATGTCACTATGCGTTGCAGATGACTTGATGACACATAACAACAAATGGGAATAAATCAAAGTATAAGAAATCCTGAATCAAGTATTTTCTCACTCATCTTTGTTCACATGATTGTAAATAAAGCACTTTTTTAAGTAAAGAAAAGGTCACAGATCACCATTTATGTAAGCTGATATCAGTTCATAAAGCTAACAATCCATCATTTAATAAATTGTTTAGAAACATAGGTATATGTGAAAGAAAAAATGATATGTCCTTTGCTTAGAATAGTATCTCCTAAAAACATGCCCAAATTATGTGAGAGGAAGTCTTGTCATCTTTAACTAAACTTGGGATTTAGTTTATGTCTATGTGGAAACAGAGATGAAATCAAGGATGAATATAAAACATATTCCTTTAAAATTGCATATATTTATATACTTGTTATGAGCTGTTGAGACCAAATTGACTCATAGCTAAATCTCCAGTAAGGTTTCAGGTGCTGCAAAGGCACAGGAAGTGATTGCTCTTTTTTATCCCTTGGAGCAACTGGTAGACCTTCCAGAGCTTCCTAAACCTGTCTGTATGTGTGTTTTTTAAATACACACACTTACATGTGTAGCATTTTCTACATTTCAAATGGACAGCCACTTCCCCCACCCCGCCCCCACTTTCCCTAACTACTAGAATACGTCTCAGTACTCTATGCCTCTGTGTTTCTGACGATCAATAGTCAGCTTTGATTATGGAATTAGAATCCTTTGGCAAATTGTCATTTCCTCTAGAAAAGATCCTACTCCTATTACACATGGCATCCTCTACTGGTGTAGTGTTGACATAGCACATCCTTATAACATTAAGTATCCTAATACTTAGTTTTGGGAATCTAGACTTCGTGAAGAAGAGCGTGGCATCAGGGTTGGAGGAAGACTCATCAACAACCTGCCTTTCACAGATAACACAACTCAGCTTGCTGAAAATGAGGAGGATTTGTAAAATCAAAAACTATGGCCTTTAATATGGATTACATCTCAATATCCAGAAAACAAAAATTCACCCCAATGGACCATTAGGCAACATCATAGTTGGAAAAGTGATTGAAAACTATTTCTTCTTACTTGGATCCACAGTCAAAACTCTTGTTAACAGCAGTCAGGACATTAGGAGGCATATTACACTGGAAAAGTCTATAAGCAGGGACCTCTTCAAATTACTGAGAAACAATGATGTCAGTTTCAAGATTAAGGTGCACCTGATTCAGGTCATGGTATTTTCAATCACTTGCTATGCATATGAGAGCTGAACAATGAATAATGATGACAGAAGAAGAATTGAAACCTTTGAGTTGTAGTGTTGGAGAATACTTTAGTATTCTCATGAACTGACAAAAAGAACAAACAGATATGTCTTGGAGGAAATGAAGAGTGGTCCTTGGAGGCAAAGATGACAAGGCTTCCTCTCACATAATTTGGGCATGTTGTTAGGAGACTCTGTTCTAAGCAAAGGACATCATGCTTGGAAAAGTGAAATGTCAGTAAGAGATAGAAGACCCTCAACAAGTGGGTAAACCTGGTGACAGCAATAATGGATTCAAATGAGTCAGAGATAATGAGGCCCATAATAGGACAGAGATCTGATCTGTTGTTCACAGAGTTGCTATGAGTCGTACTTGACTCTACAGCCCCTTCAACAAAAATATTAAATTTAGAGAAGAACCATAATGACAGAAGAGTATGTCCAGCAGCTTCCTCATGTGCTAATATTCGTAGACAAATTGTATAAGATTATACAATTTGCCTAAAGTTGTGAGTCATCATACTTTTACATCCCCAACTGGCATGAATATTTAAATAAAGTGACAAAGGAAACTGCCTGGTATGAAGATGCCTTTTAAGAAGTATTTCTTTTTGACTTCATATTATTTTGTACTCTAATATAATAGAATCTACAGGGTTGTGCCAATTGTTTATATGTTAGGCTGCTAGCTAAAAGTACAGAGAGTGAGTCCACTTGGACATGTCTCAATGAAAGGCCAGATGGTGATCTGCTTCCCGAAAAAATTAGCCACTGAAAACCCTGTGGAGAACAGGTCTACCCTGACACACCTGGAGTCTGCAGGAGTCAAAACTGACTCAAAGACAACTAGCACTGGGTCAACCTTCTTCACTGCATCCCTCCTCTTTCTAAGGTCAGATAAGATCCATTTGCCATCTCTCTGAAGAAAGTATTCAGATCCCTGTCAGCTGAAGTCCTGTATGTGGTAACCTTGTAAGTAAAACATGGAGAGGGCAGTGGGATCATCATGTGTATCAGAAGCGATTGAGTGTGAGTGACAGCCACAGAGAAGCCGAGAAAAGGGACTGGTCTAGGTCTTGGAATCCATGGGATCTACAGAAACTGTTATTGTGTTAGAAATGCACCTGTGGTCAAGCTCCAGCAGCCCCTTTTCTGATCCTTCACGACAAACAAGTGAATTTCTCTAAAGGTTTCAGCTTCTTTGGGAATTTGAACCCGGCTGACAATGTAACATGCCTTTGAGTGGTGGTGTTGGAGAAGAGTATTGAATATCCCATGAACTGTCAAAAGAACAAATATGTCTTTGAGAAAGTGCAAGCCAGGTTTCTCCTTGGAGGGAAGGATGGTGAAGCTCCTTTTCACACGTTGGGCATGTTGTTAGGAGGGGCAGGCCCTTCAGAAAGGAGCCATGCTTGGAAAGATGGGAGGATCAGCGCAAGAGTTACACTGTGACTGTAACAATGGGCTCAGGTCTATCAGAGACGATGAAAAAGGCACAGGATAGGACAAGATTCAGATCCATTGTTCGTAAGGCTGCTATAAGTCATAGTGGATCCGATGGCACCTAACAACGATTGAAGGAGCATCGCCATGCCCTGCACTAGGCCTTATGCTAAGAGCTAAGGAGAACTGTGGACAAAACAGAGGTGTTTTGACAGAGGAGCGTCCACAGGGGTAAAGGAGCTTTGTGAGAGTTGGCGCCTAGCCCAACTGAGAGGGGCTAAAAGAAGGTTTCTTGGGGACAGGGCATCTCTAGCAAATAGTAAAAGCTTCCAGGGTAAAAACAAACAAACAAACAAAACCCAAACAACATATTATGTATTTCCAGATCCCAGACTATTCAGACATCCTGTTTTCTCTCCGTTCCCCTTCAGCATCCACTCAAAGACTTCTAAAGAAGGGACTAGACATGCATGGTTTTAATTCTATACTCTCTGTCCCTTAGGGCAGCGGGAGCTCATATTCGAGGTATCTGAGTCAGAAACAGACCAGGGTACCAACTTGGGGCCGGGGGCGGGCTGCGGGCCTGGTGACACTCGTGAGACCGGGGGCGGCGAGGTGACGCACGCGGAGATGGCACCGCCTCAGCCCACGTATCTGCGAGATTTAAAAGTTGGCGGCGGGAGGGGAGGTCACTTCTGCTGCTCAGACCAGAGCGCGCGCAGCGCGGGGGACGCAGAGGCACCAACCAGGGTCCGGAGCCCAGAGTCACCTGCAGGCGCAGAGATGCCCAGCCCAGCGAGTCGCAGTCCCGGGTCGCTCCCCGGGCAGGTGGCTGCGGCGTCCCCTCTCCTCCTGCTGCTTTTGCTCACTTGCAGCTTGGGCGTCTGCCAAGGTAAGGACTCAGGAACCGCTGTTCCACGCTGCGCGCTGCTCGCGCGCCTCTCCTCCAAATGCGGCGCTTTTCTTCCCTCCCTTTCTTTTCTCCTGGCTTCAGGAACTTTCTTTACCTGCTTGTTAGAAGACTTCCAGGTTTCTCCCCCTTGGCGACAAGCATGGGTCAAGACCTCAGAGCAGTTAGTGGCGTGGATGCCTTTGGCTGCGCTTCCCAGCTTCAGCCAAAATTCCCAGAGCTCCAAGACGCTCCGCAGACAGACCCAGGCGCCTGCAGGCTGCTGTTGCTGGAAACCTGCAGAACTCCTTCACTCTCAGGGTTCGCAAGCCCCGTGACCCAGAAATAACAGGGTTTAGACTAGTGATTGTTAAAATATTTTCCTTTTAATAGCAATTACTAGAGAGGTTGATGGTGGAAGCAAATCAAGCCCGAGTTGGTAGAAATAAATGTGCCTGTTTAGAGAATCCTGAACAATGAAACAAGCCTCTTCCAAGCTGCTGCAATTCACTGCCTTTGAGTGGATTTAGACTCATAGTGATCCTCCGTCTGAGGATCTGAGGTTTCTCTGGGAGGAGATTGTCCATTTCTCTCACACTGAGAAGCTGATGGATTTGAACCTTTGGGGTTTGGGGCTGGTAGTGTAATACTTAACATGCAGTGCCCCAGAACCCCTTATCCCAGCTGTTTAGAAAGAAAGAATGGACTGTGTGCCTGATAGGTTTTCAGGCATTGCATCAGGAAAAGAAGAGAGACATTCACCTCACCCAGAACTGGACCGGCAGAGTGCAGTGTACCTTTCAGTCAGCAATGCAGCTAAAGGCAGTGCAGGTGGATATGATTGTTAGGTTGAGAGCAGGAAAGCCAGGACAGAAATTGAAAATCTGAAGCCTGAAGGACCTGTCAGAGTTTAGCACGAGTTCCAGTTGAGAGATCATTTCACTTAATTGCCCTACTGTGGTACTTGCAGGCACCTTGAAGGCACTGCCATCCACTGGCCCTATACCCACCATGAATTTTTTTTATTGGCGGGAAAGGCAAAAGTTTACAAAGCACATTGGCTCTTTTTAAAAAAAATCATTCATAGACATCAATTACAATTAGTTGCAATTAACTTTTAATGATATTAAAGCAGACCCTTATTATATTTCTTCCCCTACTTCTCTGGTGAGACCTCCCCCCACTCCCCGATGTGAATTTTGAGCTGCACAGCAATTACTCTTAGCCTCCATCTGCTATCCTGCAAGTGGGATAAAGGTAGACTGTTTCCTTATTGTTCTAATGACAGGGCAGTTAAAATCATAACCACAGAAACTTTTCAAATCATGTTACCCAGTTTGCAGTTATGAGATTATAGTTACTTGATTTTATGTGTCATGGAACGTGATCATTATTTGCCATCTTCATGTCTTTTGTCATCTTCATGATCCTTAATATGTTTGAGCTCATTGTGGCCATTGTGTAGGGCCTTCCAACCTAAGGGCTAATCTTTCAGCAAGACAATGGACAATATCCTGTTGTGACACATACTGTTTTCATTGGTTAATTTTTAGAAGTAGACCACCAGGCTTTTCTTCCTCGTCTGCCTTAGTTTTACAAGCTTGCTTTGTAAAGACCTGTTTGGGTCAACAAAACCTGACCACAATAAAGCTAAAACTAATACTAATAAAAACTAGTAACATAACTTCCAGTATCATAAGAACACACAAGCCAGCCAGTATGACAAACTAACAGGCAAGTATTTACTTGAGATTGTTATGCTTTTCCGAATTTATTTCTTTTCATTTCTGCCTTTTCACTGCTTTTATTTTCTCCTTTCCTTATGGTACTAAGGGAGGGGGAAGGGGACCCTCCTGGCTGGGAGAAGGGAAGAGTAAATTGATTTTGAAATCAAAGCAATCAGAAGTTAGGGGAACTGACTCCTCTCCACAGCACTGCCAACTGTAAGAAATAATTATTTTTGAAAAGTAATACTAATATTTTTCTTTTTAATTTGTTATGAATAATTCTAGAATGCTATCTTTACCTTTTTTTAAGGCTGTAGATAATCACAGTCTGAAAGGTAGCTTTCTTGTGTGAAGAAAGTGTGCTGTCCATGCATGTTACACGAATCCTGTTGGGTGTCGCGGAATCAGTGCTGACTCATAGTAAACCTAAGTACAGCTGAACAAAACTCAACCCATCTTTAATGGGAGGAAACAATTGCTTTATTTGGATTGCTCAGGGGAAATCAAGTGAATTTCCTTGCAAGTTACTGGTATATGACTAGTGATTATAGAAGTAAGCAAAGGGAGTAGGAACTGGGCTTCTTAAAAGAATGGAAAAACGGAGAGACTAACTCCTATTTCATCTCCAAAAATAGTGATCAACTGGCTTATAATCATCATCAGTATTTATCAAGCAAAGACATGTAATGTGTCTTTAACTATTGTTAAGTCTCCTGATTGCCTTGTATCTCTTTTCTCCTCTTTCAGAACTGCTCTTAATACTTAAAAACTCTTTTTATGTCTCTAAAATATGTGAGGGGGATCAACGAGGGTAGATATACAATATGATCTGCTCTATGTGTGCATCCCTAAAGAGGACCCTGAAGGGGAAGCATAACACAAACAGAACTCAGAGACAATCCATTGAGATGAATCATTACGTTAGATGCAATTGGGCAGGACTAGAAACAACAGAGCAAAGCCAGAGGGGGGAATGCAGTGCTAATAAGTACAGCAGCCTTGGTAAAAAATGACTTAGCAGAGCATGCAATAGCTGGGAGAAAATAAAGGGCAACAGAGGTTCATGGATGGAAATATCTTTCTATTCTGAGAACATTATTGAAATAAAGAAGGAAACTTCCTATAAGAGTGGCACATTTTAGATGCCTGCAAGGTCCTGTCACTTTATTTTACTGGTGACAATGCACCCTAGTCATTCATTCTCAAAAATTCATTCAGCAGTAGTGGTTTCTCATTTCTTAGTCCTGCACTCTGGAGCTCTAGTGGCCTAGTGTTAAGAAGATATGCTGTCGACCCAAGAGCCTATCAACGAACGAATGGCTAGACAAGCTGTGTTGTAGTCACGCAATGTAATACTATGAAGCATTGAAAAACAAGGAACTCATGAAATATACAAAATGGGTAACTTTGGAGGACATTATGCTGAGTAAAATATCTCAGTCACAAAATGACAAACACTGCACAGTGCTACTGTTGTAAAGTGGGTCTGACATCAGAGTTGGGGCAAACTAAGAGGGGCTAAATAATGGATACTACTTTGAAACAGATGAGGGAGAAAACTGTTTAGGAGGAATATATGATTAGTTGTTATTTAGTGGAGTGGACTGGGGAGGTGGGATTGTATAACAATGAAAGATTTTTTTTCTTTTCTTTTTTTACTTTTCAAAGAGAAAAGCAAATTGAGGGAGGGGTGGCAGGGAGGAAAGTGCAACAATGAATGAATGGGAATCCAAAGTATCTGTAAACTTTCATTAAAATTTAAAAAAAGAAAAGAAAAAAGTAGCTGTGCTGCAACCCTAAAAGCATGTGGTTCAAATCCATCATGTGCTCCAGGGAAGAAGAATGAGCAGTCTCCTCCATGGCATTTATTGCCTCTGAAAAACAAGTCAGCTATGGGTCAGTTTGACTTGACAGCACATACCACCACCACTCTAGTTAAAGGCTAGCAATAGGAAAGAAAATAGGTACCACTTTTAGAAAAGTCAAGTCTGTTTTTCTTTCATCTATACATGATGTATTTGCAAGCACAAGTTTTCCGAACATATTTTTTTTATCCCTTAATTGTATATTGATTAGTAATTGGTGCTTGCAACTATTTCTTCTCATTTGACAAATGTCACATCAGCAAATTGTGGCCCTTCATAGGCTGAAAGTTTTATTCCAGCTGTGTTGTTATGTTATGTTATGTTGAGTGCTCTGAGGAGGTAGCTCTTCCCAGTTGTGTGTCGAATGCCTTCTACCCTGAGGGCTTCATCTTCTGGCACCATACCAAACTAAGTTCCCCTGCTACTCATAAGATTTTCAAAGGTCCATTATTACAGAAATGGATGGCTGGACCTACCTTCTAGCCTTTATTAGGCTGAAAGCTGTGCTGAAATCTAGATGACCCCCCTGGTATTTGAAACTTGGCTGACATAACTCCCAACATCACATCAACATGCCACAGTATGGCAAACTGACAGATGAGTTGCGGAGTGATGAAGAAGGATCTCTCCAAAATAATCCCTTTTTAAGGCTACGGTGTAACTGATGCAATCCATGGTCTTTTCATTTACTTGCTATGCATCTAAGAGCTGGCAAATGAATAAGAATGAGAGAAGAATAGTTGATGTCTTTGAGTTGTGGTGTTGGAGAAGAGTGCTGAATACTCCTTGGACTGCCAAAAGAACAGATATGTCTTGGAGAAGATGCATCCAGAGTGCTCCTTGGAGGCAGGGATGGGATGGCAAAGCTTTGTCTCCCATACTTTGGACATGTTGCTAGTAGAAGTTACTCCTTGGAAAAGGATATCATACTTGGAAGGGTTGAGGGTTAGCAAAAGAGAAGACTCCCAGTGAGATGGATTAACACGGTGACTGCAATAGTGGACTCAAGTGCATCAGAGATGGTGAGGACAGCACAGGCTAGGACAGGATTCAGATTGGTTGTTCATAGGGTCGCTGTGAGTCATACTTGACTTGACGGAACCTAACAACATAACAACAACAAAGCAAAGAACAAATAAATATGTCTTGGAAGAAGTGAAGAAGCCAGGATGGCGAGACTTTGTTCTACATTCTATGGGCACGTTACCAGGAGGGGCCAGTTCCGAGAGAAAGACATCATGCTTGGAAAAGTAGAGTGTGAGTAAAAGAGCGGGAGACCCTCAACAAGATGGATTGAAGTAGTGACTGAAACAATGGACTTAGGCATGGCCGAGACTGTGAAGATGGTACAGGAGAGAGTGAGTTTTCAATCTGCTGTGCATATGGTTTCTATGAACTGGAGTTGACTCAATGGCACCAAACAACATCTGTCTTTAGAAATTAGGGTGAAGGTTGAGGAATATCATTCACATATAATGCTCGTCATGATGTACGGCATCAAGTAAATGATCAGTCAGTGATAGTAGGTGTATTATTATTGTTGTTATTATTATTCTAAAATTAATTGGGGGTTTTTTTTAGTAACTGGGTGGTGCAAATGTTTAGGTACACCACTATTAGGTTGGCAGTTCAAAGCCACCTGAAATTCCTAAGGTGCAGTTCTAGTCTGTACACGTAGGATTTTCAGAAGTCAGAATCAACTGAACAGCACCCAACAAAATAAGGAAAATAAATGCTAAAATTTAAGGAACCTTCTTTCCTCTATGCATATTTTTTAAAATGTTTTATTTTGGTGGCATTTGAAATTTTAGAAACATTTATTAACTTTTATCACAAGATCTTAAGGAAATTTCGTTTTTGTTGTTATGAGGTGCTCTTTGTTGTTTGATTGCTCCGACTCAGAATAACCCTGTTTACCAAAAAAAACCCCAACCCCCTGCCCTATCATGTGTCACCCACACAGTCCGCAGTGCTAATGTCCATGGTTGCAGTGACTTTGTCAAATCAATCTCATTAAATGTCTCCCTCTCTTTTGCTGACCATGAAGTCCTTCTTCAGTGTCTGCGCCTCCTGATAATATGTTCAAATTGTGGAGACAGGCTCTCACCATGCTTGCTTCCAAGGAGAACTCTGTCTGTATTTCTCAAACAGACATGTTTGTTCTGTTGGCAGTTCACGGTATATTCAATATTCTACATAAACATAACAAATCAAAAGCATCAATTCTTTTCCCATCTTCCTTACTCATTGATTGACATTCACATACATATACAAAGCAGTTGAAAAATATCATGGCTTCCTAAATGTTTTAGAGAAAGAAAATACTACTGAAAAAACAAGTAACAAAGATATTCTACCATTAAAAAAAAGAGAAAATACCGTGGTTTAAATCATATGTTGTTTTTGTTGTTACGTGCCATTGAACAACCTGTGACTCACGGTAACCCTATGTACAGCTGCTATGAAGGCTGCCCTGTCCTAAGAGAGTCTCACTGACTGACAAATCCTACTCCAATACTCAGTTAATATAACAATACATCTCATCAGAGGTCTTCCTTTCCTGTACTGTCCCTTCACCCATTCAAGCATAAAGTCCTTCTTGAAGGATCTGTCTCTCCTGGCCATGTGCCCAAAGTATGTGAAACAGAGCTTCAAAATCCTAGCCTCCAAGAATTAACTTGGTTTCACCTTCTCCAAGACAGACTTATTTGTTTTCTTGACAGTTCATGCTGTGTTCAAGACTCTAGCACCACAACTCAAAGGCATCATTTCTTCCTCTATCATCCTTAGACATTGTCCAGCTCTCTGATGCATAGTAAATAATTTCGAAGACCATAGCCTGGATCAGGTGCATCTTAGTCTCTAGGCTGGTATCGTTGCTTCTCAGTACTCTGGAGAGGTTCCGGACTGCAGATTTTTCCAGTGTCATTCATCTTTTGATTTCCTGGATGCTGGTGCCAAGAGTGTTGATTGTGGAGCTGAACAAGCTGTATCTTTGTCTTGATGTTGAGTTTCAATTCATATGGAAGACTACAGTCCTTGACCTTCTACAGGAAGAGCTTGAGGTCCTCCTCAGTTTCAGCAAGCCAGGTTGTGTCATTTGCATTACGTAGATTGTTGATGAGTCTTCCTCCAGTCCTGGTATCACATTCCTCCTCATACAGTCCAGCCTCATGAGTGATCTGTACTGCTTATAGATTGAAAAGGTATGAAGATAGGACACATCCTTGACTCTGTTCCCGATTTAAACCATGCAGTCAGTTTTTCCTTGCTCTGTTCTGAGGACTGGTTCCTGGTCCAAGTATAGGTTTCACATTAGTACAAACAAGTGTTCTAGAATTCCAGCTAACTTCATGGTTAGCCAAAATTTATTGTCATACACACAGTCAAATGTCTTTGCATAGTCAATGAAACGCAGATAGCCACTCCTCTGGTTCTCTTTGCCAAGATCCATCTGACATTGATGATAGTGTCTCTAGTGAGTGTCATAACTCCTTCTAAACCCAGCTTCTATTTCTCTATTGATGAACTGTGGAAAGAATCATTGGAGGAGCTCAATATCAGTAGTCAAAATTAGGCCAGAGGTGGACTATGGATCATATCCTCAATTACTCACATGCAATTTCAATCCCCCAGATGCTCTGCTGGAGAAGGAGGGGTAATCTCCTCCTGTGCCAGTCAGATCTGATTCAATAGTACACAACAAGAAAACTATTAAGAGAGAGAGAAAAAAAAAAGAAATGCCAAGAAGTTAAAGTTGACGCCATATAAAATTAAAACAAGTTCACAAGAACCAAAAAAACAATTTTGAGTCTATCCCATTTAAATTTAAAAATCATCTTAAAAATATATTTGAAGTACCAAATATACTTGATTTGGTCCACGATGACCCATGATGAGATGTGTTGTGCAATGACATCAAGGATATCATTCATGAAAAAAAGTAAAACATCATTACAAAGACAGAGAAAAAAGCAAGAAACAAAATAGATGTCAGAAGCTACTCTGAAAATTGCACTTAGAATGTTTAAAATCTAAAATAAAGGGGGGGGGGAGCTGAAGTAAATGAGCTGAAGAGAAGATTTCAAACAGCAGTGAGAGAAGACAAAGCAAAGTATTATGACAAGATATGCAAAGAGCTGAAGTCAGAGAACAAAAAGAGAAGAACTTGCTGGACATTTCTCTTGCTCAGGCTGAAAGAACAGATAAAGAAAGTTCAGCCTTAAGTCACAGTATTGAAGGGTGCTATGGGCAGTAGGTTGAATGATCTAGGAAGTATCAAAGAAGACAGAGGGAATACATAGAGTCACTGTACCAAAAATAATTGTCTGATACTGAAATATTTCAAGAAGTACTATATAAACAAGAGCCAATGGTAATGAAGGAATAAGTTAAAGCTGCACTAAAGGCACTGGCAAAAAGTAAGACCCCTGGAATCTATGGGATACTGACTGACATGTTTCAGCTAACAGTTGCAACCTTACACATGCACACGGTCTACCTAGGAAATTTGGAGGACAGCTATCTTTCCAGCTGACTGGAAAAGGTCCAATTTGCTCTCATTCCCAAGAAAGGTGATCCAACAGAATGTGGAAATTATCAAATAATATCATTAATATCACATGCAAGCAAAATACTGCTGAAAAATCCTTCAAAAATGGCTTTTGCACGGTCGTCAATTTAAAAGTGTGCGGCAGCGTGTTAATAACATGACAAATACTTTAGTCTTTCTTTTTAGAAGCTTTATTAAGATATAACTTTCAAACCTAAGTTATAAGTTTCAAACTTTGCTTTAAGTATACAATTTGGAGATTTTTTTTTTTAGAGAATTGACAGTTTTCATATTGTCATGCTAATACAGCTTTAGACACCTCCAAAATATCTATCATGTTCATTTGTAGTCAGTCTCTGTTCTTCCTCTCAGACCCAAATTTGCTTTTATGGACATTTTATATAAATGAAATTATTCAATATTTGTTATTTTGTGTCTGTATTCTTTCACTTAGTGTAGTTACTGTGTTTCAGTCATGATATAGTTTAACAGCAGTTCATTCCATTCTATGCTCAAGTAGTATTTCATTGTATAGACGACTATGTTTTGTTTATCTATTCAGCTAAGTGTTGTTTTGTTAGAATCAACTCATAGTTGACCCTCTAGTGAGTTATCAGAAGCTGTAAATATCACAGGAGGAGATTGTTCATCTCTCTCTCTTTTTTTTTTGTTCATCTCTCATGAGAAGTAGTTGCTGTATTTGAACCATCTACCTTTGAGATGGCAGATGAAAATTTACTTTGTTTCCAAGTTGAAGCTATTATAAACAATGCTTCCATGATATTAATGTATAAGTTTTTGTGTAGACACACAAGAATTCATTCTTGAGAATAATGTCATTTAATATTATTAAGCTTTATTTAGTAAAAATGTCTCCTGGTGCTAAGTCAAGTGCTGAGATTTCAAATGAAAATACAAAGGCAGTACTGTATAGTGAAAAATGAGAAATAACATCAGAAAAGGAATTATAAGAGAGCAAAGGCTGTAAGTTTAACATGTTGGTATAATTTTATTTTTAGGTGTTCCAATATTACCTCAAGGATTACAGCTTGAACAAGAACTACAGCTATGGAATGAGGTAATGAATTATCATCATATTAATTATTCTTTGTTGAAATTAGTGTGGTAAAATGAAATAATATAACTGATCTTTGGGGCAACTCTGATTTTATGGACTTTCTGCTATCATAAAATGAAAATTTATTAATTTTACTAAAATGATGTATAAAGATAAAAGAAAAATTTAAAAGTAGAGTAAGATGGTAGAAATAAGTTCTAATGACAGAGTAATTACAGTAAACATGAGTGTGTTAAAACACATCTCTTAAGAGACAGACTTTTAAAAAAAAAATCAAGTCTATAAAATGTATACTTAAAACGTGAAACATAAATAACAATAACAAAAGAAGACCCAACTTAATATAGGCTAGAAGAAAACTAGAATTCTTTCTCAATGTATGATAAAATAGAATTCAAATGAGGAAGCTATTCTAACAGAACAAAAAAGAAAGATTGTTATAATTTGATAAAAAGGACAGAGCAAAGATATACAGCCATCATCAAAATATATAAAGGCAATCTCAAAATTCATTTTATAATAATTATCACTTCAGGGAAAAATAAATCAACAGTTTCAGTTAAGGATTTTAGTACAACTCACTAGAATATTGGTAATTAAAGTAGATCACACATAAGCAGATATATTAAAAAAATTAACCATTTAGTTAATACATTTGGGCAATTATGTACATTTAATACTTACCCTGTATGTTGTTGTTGTTTTTATGTGCCATCGAGTTACTTGAGACTTATAGTGACCCTATGGACAAGAGCCCTAAACGCCGTTCTATCCTGTGCCAACCTCACCGTCTCAAACGCACTCATTCCCACCACTCCACTCACAGAACTGATCCATCTCATCGAAGGTCTTCCTCTTCTGTGCTGCCCCTCTACTTTGCCAAACATGATGTCCCTCTCCAAGGACCAGTCCCTCCTTGCAACATGCCCAAAGTATGTCAGACGAAGCTTCAGAATCCTTGACTCCAAAGGAGAATTCCGGCTTCACCTTCTCCAGGACAACCCCGTTTGTTCTCCTAGCAGTCCATGGTATATTCAACACTCTTCTCCAGCACCACAACTCAAAGGCATCAATTCTCTTTCTATCATCCCTATTCACTGTCCAACTCTCTGATGCATAGCACGTAATTATGAAGACTATAGCCATGATCAGGTGCCCCTTAGTCTCCAGCCTGACGTCGTTGCACTTCAGTACTCTTGAGAGGTCCCTCACAGCTGACTCCCAATGCAATTTGTCTCTTGATTTCCTGGCTGCTGTTACCAAGAGTATTGACTGTGGAACCAAGTAAACTGAAACTATTAACTATCTCAATCTCTTCATCATCCATACTGATGCTGCCAGTTGGCCCAGTGGTGAGAATCTTTGTTTTCTTGATGTTGAGCTTCAACCCACATAGGAGGCTGCAGTCCTTGACCTTCTGCAGCAAGTGCTTCAGGTCCTCCTCAGTTTCAGCAAGCAGGGTTGTGTCATCTGCATAACGCAGGTTGTTGACGATTCTTCCACCAATCCTGATGCCACATTCCTCCTCATACAGACCAGCGTCTTGAATGATCTGTTCTGCATAGAGATTGAAAAGGTATGGAGACAAAATACATCCCCTTCTTGATTTTGAACCATGTAGTGTCTCCTTGCTCTATTCTGACAACTACCTCTTGGTCCAAGTATAGGTTTCACATTAGGACAATCAAATGTTCTGGGATCCGCGTTATTCACAGATCCACACAGTCAAAAGCCTTTGCATAGCCAGTGAAGCACAGATAGACATTCTTCTGGTATTTTTTGCTTTCTGCCAAGATCCATCTAACGTTAGCTATAATATCCCTAGTACCACGACCTCTTCTAAATCCAGTCTGCACATATGGCAGTTCTCTGTTAGACATATTGTTCTAAACGTTTTTGAATAATTTTCAGCAGAATCTTGCTTGAACGTGATATTAATGATACTGTTTGATAATTCCTGCACTCTGTTGGGTCACCTTTCTTTGGAATGGGAACAAATATCAATCTTTTCCAGTCAGTCAGCCAGCTGGCTGTCCTCCCGATTTCTTGGCACAACTTAGTGAGCACATGTAGGGCAGTGTCTGTTGAAACATGTCAATTGGTATGCCGTCAACTCCTGGAGCCTTGTTTTTTGCCAATTCCTTCAGACAATTTGAACTTCCTCTTTCATATGGCTCTTGCTCATATGTCGTTTCATGAAATTCTGTGTCAGCCAATTCCTTCTGATACAGTGACTCTGTGTACTCCTTCCATCTTTTCTTGATACTTCTTGGATCATTTAACATTCTACCCAAAGTATCCTTAAGTATTGCTACCCATGGCTTGAATTTGTTTTTCAGCTTCTTCAACTTAAGAAACTCTGAGCATATAGAACATACATTTTATTTGGGTATACCAGAAGCATTAAAAAAAAGACCATTTGTTTCAATGTAAAGGAAGCTTCATAGATTAGAAAATATTTATTTAAAATTTTAGTTAAATATAATGTAATAAACTAAAAGTTAATAGCAAAAATATAAATGGAAGAGAAATCTTGACAGCAGTCGATGAAACTTCATATCATATCTTTTTCTTGAGTCATAGACCAAGACACAATCATTCTTCCGTATCTTCAAGTTCATCCACAGGTTCAACCAACGTTGGAAGAAAAATATTGAGGATGAAGAAATAATTAATAGCCAAAACAATGCATCAAATGTAAAGTGTTGTGTATGCAGCATTTACATTATACTTAGTGTTATAATTAATCTACAGATTATTTCAAGTATGAGCAAGGATTGTAGAGGTTACGGTCAAATGCTGCATTAATTTATACAAAGCACTTGGCCATCTTTGGATTTTAGTATTTAAAGGATTTCTGGAACCAATGTCCTGTGGCTATCAAGGGATGACTGTGTTCTACTACAGATCCATAGTCAGAGAACAGATACAAATACTACGATCAAACGTTTCTTTGTAATGGAATTGAATGTTGGAATTGGAGAGAACCCAGCGGCTCCTCAATGGGGAGTGCTGCACATTATAGGACTATACAGCAGTAAGATACAACATACTAACTTTGTATCTAGCCCTGTGGATACATCTCAAAATATTGGCTGAGTGGAGAAAAGGTAAGAAAATACCACTCACGAGAAAGAACATCAATAAGGATTTTACAAGAACATTACAGACAGAGGATCATCAAACACATTAGCAGAGCTGCCTGTGGGTGATGGACTGAAAGTTGTTGCTGCTGTTAGGTGCCGTACAGTTGAGTACCACTTAGTAACAACAGGTCTGAACCTAGTCCTGTCCTATACCATCCTCACAATCTCTGACACACACCTGGTTGAGGGTCTTCCTCTGCTTCACTGTCCCTCCACCTTCTCAAGCATTATTCCTCTCCAAGGAATAGCTTCTCCTAATAACTTGTCCAAAGTATGTGAAACAAAGCTTCATCATCTTTGCCTCCAAGGAACACTCTGGCTGCACTTTCTCTAAAACATATGTGTTTGTTCTTTTGGCAGCCCATGGGATGGATACTCAGCACTTTTCTCCAGGATCACAATTCAAAGCATTAATTATTATTTTGTCATCTTCAGTCAATGTCCAGCTCTCAGATGCATAGCAAGTGATTGAAAAGACCATGGCCTGAATCAGGCACAGTTTAGCCCTCAAACTTATATCATTGCTCCACAATAATTTGAAGTGGTCCTTGAATACAAATTTTCCCAGTGCAATACATCTCCTGATCTCCTGATTGTTGGTACCAAGTGTACTGATCATGAAATTGTGGAAAGAAAGTAGTAAATGAGAATATAGAAATATAGGATGAACTATCTATAGAGACTTATATGTACACATATTTTTTTAAAACCTGACTAATGACGACAGTGTTGAAGAACAGTACTGAACATCCCGTGAAGCACCAAAAGAACAAATAGAGATCTTCTTGGAGAAAATGCAGCCAGAGTGTTCCTTGAAGGCAAAGATGACAAAGCTTTGTCTGACATCCTTTGGGCATGTTGTTAGGAGAGCCTATTCCTTGTAGAGGGACATCATGCTTGGAAAGGTAGAGGGTTAACAGAAAGAGAAAAGATTCTCTACCAGATTCTTTGACACAATGAGCTGCAATGGGATTTGTGGTTGTTGTGTAGCATCAAGTCGGAATCTCATAGCAGACCCTCCTGTGGGATGTTCAAGACAATTACTTACACAGGAGGAGACTACACATCTTTCCCCCTTGGAGCAGCCGGTGGGTTCTTACTACGTGCCTTCGAGGTTGCAGCTCAGCTTCTTTATCACTAAGCCACATGTCAGAAATTATGAGGTTGCCATAGGATAGGACAGCGTTCAGATCTTTTGTTCACAGAGACACTGAGCTCTACCAGACTCGACGGCACCCAACAACAATGATAATAACAGAGGGAATAAGAAGGGTATCCTTTTGTGGCTAAGCTATCCCCTAAAAAGAAGGAAAAGTTAGATAAGGGCTAAAATATTAATGATTATTTAAGTAGTCTATATAAAATGTATTACTGCCGCTGGTGGCTTAGTGGTAAGGATTGTACTGCCAACTCAAAAAGTGTGGTTCAAATCCACCAGTCGTTCTGTGGGAAGAAGATGGGCAAACTCCTCTTGCGAGATTTGCTGTCTCTGAAAATCTTTTGGAGCGTCAGCTATGAGTTGGTTCTGGATGGTATGACTGGATGGTACAAGACAAAATTGTTGTTAGGTACTGTTGAATCACTTATGACTCATAGCGACACTATGTACAAGAGCTCTAACCCTTGCTCTATTATGTGCCATCCTTATTGTCTTTGACACATACCCCCATTACCCAAGTCCCTAAAGCAATCCATCTAATTGAGAGTCTTCCTCCCATGTGCTGTCCTTCCACACTCCCAAACATGATGTGTCTCTCCATGGACTGGTCCCTCCTTGCAACATGCACGAAGTATGACAGACGAAGCACCAGAATCCTTACCTCAAAGGAGCAGCATGGTTTCATTTCACCTTCTTTTAGATGAACCTGTTTGTTCTCTTAGCAGTCCATGATACACAATACTCTTCTCCAGCACCACAGCTCAAAGGCCTCAATTCTCCATCTATCATCACTAGACATTATCCAGCTTTCTGATGTATACCAAGTAATTTCAAAGACTATGGCCTGAATCAGGCACACCTTGGTCTCCAGACTGGCGTCATTGCATTTCAGTACTCTGGAGAGGTTTCTGACAGTGCACTTTTTGAATGCAATTCATCTTCTGATTTTCTGGCTAACGGTACCAAGAGTATTAATTGTGGAGCAAAGTAAATTGAAGCAATTGAACAATCTCAATCTCTTCACCATCTCTCATTATGCTGTCAGTTGGCCCAGTGGTGAGAATCTTTGTTTTTTTGATGTTGAGCTTCAATCCATATAGGAGGCTGCAGTCCTTGACCTTCTGCAGCAAGCACTTCAGGTCCTCCTCAGTCTCAGGAAGCAAGGTTGTGTCATGTGCATAACTAATGCATATTGATGAGTCTTCCTCCAATCTTGATGCCACCTTCCTCCTCATAGAGCCCAGCCTCCTGGATGATCTGTTCTGCATAGAGATAGAAAAGGTATAGAGATAACACATCCCTTTCCGATTTTGAACCATGGCTTCCTTGCTATGTTCTGATGACTGCCTCCTGGTCCAAGTATAGGTTTTACATAAGCACAGTCGTAACTGGGGCAATGTCTTTCATCTGCTCCTTTTTGTAAAATGCTTATCTGACAGATAATGTACTAAATTTAAACATTCAAATTAAGACAGATCAGGAAGTAGGATTGGCCATCCACTTCTGAAATAACAGGCCTTCAAAAATCCTGTGTATAATAGAGCACAGAGAAGGCTAGCAGATATGGCAACTGGGTCTGAGCCCTCAAATATGGAAACACAAAGGAGAAACAGTTGTAAGCAGGCATTAGTGATTGGAATGTGGAACGTGAGAAGTATCAATGCAGGAAAATTGGACATTAATAGGAAAGAAATGGAACGCATAAATATTGACATAGTAGGTATTGGCAAAATGAGATGGACTGGCATGGAACATATTGAATCAGATGATCTTCTGTGCTGAAGATGAAAAGGTGAGGTGATTCAAGTCAAGAGAATATGGACTGAAAAGCTTGCATTATTTCATATCTGATTGCTTGTTTATTTTAACTCTGTTGTTTTAGTGTAACATGGGCATGCTGATGCACCATATTTTTCATAGTTAAAAAAGTAATTTCTAGATCCATCTTGAAATGCAATGTTGTGAGTGACAGGATAATATCTATACGCACACCAGGAAGTCCAGGGAATACCATCATCATTCAAATATATGCACCACAACTAGTGTCAAAGAGGAGGAAATACAAGATTTCTACCAACTTTTGCAGTCAGAAATCATTCGAACTCGCAATCACAGTGCATTAATAATAAAAATAACAATAGCATATCAGAATATCTGCTAGAAAGGCAAAGCGAAGAATAATTTAACTGAGGGGAGATTGGCTTGTAAAACAGAAACCTTTCATTTTACTTTGAAATCATCCATGTTTCTGTGAGTAATCTTTGGGGGAAATATTATAGATGATACTTCTAGAGAAATCTTAAACAAAACTATGGAAGCAATATTAATCCCTTTTACAGAAGGAGACATTCAATGGTATTAAAACACTAAAACAAATAATTACTTTTTCTTTTGTTTTTAATTTTTTTTATATTTCCAGAGTTTTAAAATTCCAGAACTACTCAGTTATTGTTGTTGTTATGCGCCATCGAGTCGCTTGTGACTCATAGAGACCCTATGCACAACAGCCCTAAACTCTGCTCTTTCTTCTGCCAATTGCTCTGTCTCTGACATTCCCATCCCGATAACCCCAGTCACCAAATCAATCTACCTCATAGAGGGCCTTCACCTCCTGCGCTGTCCCCCCAACCTCCGCAGTATGATGTCCTTCTCCAAGGACCTGTCTCTTTGTACAACATGTCCAAATTATGTTAGACGGAGCCTCAGAATCCTTGCCTCCAAAGACCCACCCGGTTTAACCCTTTCCAGGATGAATCTGTTTGTTTTCCCAGCAGTCCATGGTACTCTCAATACTTTTCTCCAGCACCACAGCTCAGAGGGATCATTTCTCCTTCTGTCCTCCTTGGTCATTGTCCATCTCTCTGATGCATAACAAGTGATTGCAAAGACCATGGCCTGTATCAGATGCACCTTAGTCTCCAGAGAGACACCATTGCTATGCAGTACTTTGGAGAGGTCCCTAACAGCAGACTTTCCCATTGCAATATGTCTTTTAATTTCCTGATCACTGGTGCCAAGAGTGTTGACTGTGGAGCCAAGCAAACTGAAGCTGTGTACAATCTCAATCTCTTCACCATCCATCCTGATGCTGCCAATTGGCCCAGTGGTGAGAATCTTTGTCTTCTTGACATTGAGCCTCAATCCATACTGGAGGCTACAGTCCTTGACCCTCTGCAGCAAGCGCTTCAGGTCCTCCTCAGTTTCAGCAAGCAGGGTTGTGCCATCTGCATAAGGCAGATTGTTGATAGATCTTCCACCAATCTTGACCCCACATTTCACTTCATAGAGCCCAGCCTCCCGGATAATCTGTTCTGCATATAGGTTGAAAAGGTATGGAGATAGGATGCATCCCTGGCGTACGCCCTTCTCAATTTTGAACCATGCAGTGTTCCCATGCTCTGTTCTGATGACGGCCTCCTGACCCAAGTATAGGTTTCGCATTAGAACTATCAAGTGTTCTGGGATTCCCATTCTTCTCAGAGCCAGCCACAGTTTGTTATGATCCACACAGTGAAATACCTTTGTATAATCAATGAAACACAGGTAGACATTCCTCTGGAATTCCCTGCTTTCAGCTAAGATCCATCTAGCATCAGCTACAATATCCCTAGGACCACGACCCCTTCTAAACGCAGCCTGGACTTCTGGCAGTTCTCTGCTGATGTGCTGTTCCAGTCGTTTTTGGATAATCTTCAGTAGAATCTTGCTTGCATGTGAAATCAATGAGATTGTTCTATAGCTTCCACACTCTGTTGGGTCACCTTTCTTTGGAATGGGAACAAATATAGATCTCTTCCAGCCAGTTGGCCAAGTGGTTGTTCTCCAGATTTCTTGGCACAATTTAGTGAGCATGTCCAGGGCAGCATCTGTTAGCTGAAATATTTCAATTGGTATACTATCTATTTCTGGGGCCTTATTTATTAGACAAGTACTTTTCAAACAGTTTGTTATCAGCCATTTGCAAATAGGTTCCCTAATGGACTCTACCAAGTTCTCAAAAACATTTAATGATCACTCAGAACCATTAAAGCCATATTGTTGTTGTTATGTGCCATCGAGTCACCCGCAACTCACAGCAACCCTGTGTATAACAGACCTAAACCCTGCTCTATCCTTTGCTAATCTTATTCTCTCTGACACACCTAACCCCATTACCACCGTCACGGAATCAATTCATCTCATCGAGGGTCTTTCTCTCCTGCGCAGTCTCTCCACCCTCCCAAGCATGAAGTCCCTCTCCAAGGACTGGTCCCTCCTTGCAACATGTCCAGAGTATGTCAGACAGAGCTTCAGACTCCTTGTCTCCAAGGAGTAGCCTGGTTTAACTCTCACCATGACGAACCTGTTCATTTTCTTAGCAGTCCGTAGTATTTTCAATACTCTTCTCCAGCACCACAGCTCAAAGGCATCAATTCTCCTTCTATCATCCCTAGTCCTTGTCCAGCTCTTTGATGCATAGCAAATGACTGCAAAGGCCATGGCCTGTATCAGGAACATCTTCATCTCCAGACTAACATCGTAGCTCTTCAGTACCATAAGCTGGGTAAAATAAACAAGGGCTCAGCTCACATAGTGCCTTGGTGATGTCAGAGGTAAGCATTGTGCTGCTAGCTGAGAGGTACTTACTTCAAACTTATAATGGAAGTATGGCAAATGCTTTCATAAGAATTTATAGCTTTGTAACCCTATTGGATGGGCCTGTCCTGTAGAGTTGCTTTGAGTTGGAACAGACTTGAAAGGAATGGGCTTGCAGTTTTTATAGGTCAGTCAGTTGGAACAGACTCTTAGTAGACTCTACAGTGGGTTTTCAAAGGCTATAAATCACACAGGAGGAGATTGCCCATATTTCTCTTGCAAAGTCACTGGTAGATCAGGACTGACTACCTGCGTTCAACTGGCAGCTCAACGTCTTATCTGGTGGAGCTCCCTGGAATGGACTTAGTGTTGGTTTTACCCAAAGGGAAACTGTATAATCAGTGTTGCTGTGTGCTTCAGGCAAAGAGAATAAAGACTGAAAAGCTTGCACTATCTCATATTTGAATGCTTGTTTATTTTAACTGATATTTTTAGTCTAACATTAGGCATGCTGGTGCACCATTAAATAATTCTGAGGCACGAGGTTCTCTGCTGTTGAATGTGATGCATTTCAACAGAGATGGGTGCTTTGGTCTGAGGTTAGACGGCTTTCTCCTGGAGCATGATAACATCTGATACAAGAGGCATCACTTCTTGCCACTCGACTAAAGCCTAAAAGAGAGCCTCTTGGAAGTGTTGTAGCTAGCATGGACCAAAGTTAGAGCTTGAAAGTGTCTCTCTCAATTAACTTATCTTTTTATATTTTTCCATAAGTTCAATTCAGTTTAGCTAAAGCATATTAATTGAAGATTCTGTTTAAATTAGATACGATATACTTCTTTCTTTCTAGTTTACTACTCTGTGTGTGTGAGTTGGGAAGGTTGTATCTAAAATCCTCGGGTTTTTTGGGATGAAGAGAGAACAGGATGCATGGGATAAAACCATTTCCCAAGTATTTTTTATTTATGATCTTGTTGCTTATTGCTGTCGGGTGGAAACCAGCTCATAGTGGACCCTCTCATGGATTTTTCAGAGGCTGTAAATCATGTGAGAGGAAACTGTGCATCTTTCTTCTGAGGAATAGCAGCTGGTGGATTCAAACTACCATCCCTGGAGTTGACAGGGCTCTTCCTTATCTACTAGGCCATGAGAACTAGATATATAAAGATTAACATTACTGTGAAGACAAAAAGGAGGAAGATATGAGCTTACACCTTTTTATACCTTATCACTCTGCTATTCTAAAAAATCAGAGGATCATATGCTTTAGGCTATGTTCAATGTGGAATAAGAAGCAATAAGCAACAAAAGGTTTAGGAAATGATGACGGAAGAATGTAATAATCCCCCTTTCAGTTGGTGTGAAAAATTGAAATTAAACCACTGAACAATAGAATTTGGGGACTAAACAAAAGGAAGTTGGCCCCTGAGACATTATGCCATAAACAGGACTTAACTTAAATCATTCCAGGCAGACAAAACTCAGCTGTAATTTTTTTTTCCAGTCTCATTTTAAAGGGCTTCCAAAGAAATAAATGCCATAAAACAACTCCAGACATCCAGCTTAGTGCTTAACTTTTCAGCACAGTTTTTTAATGATTAATATAAATCTCTTCCATTATGGTTCTTTTATGGTTCTATTATGGTGTTAAGTCTGTTTTACAAGTGTTCTTTTTGGGATGAAGGATGAGAGCTGCTAGTTACCAACTTATTGTCCAAGAAACCTTTATTATAGAGTGGAAGTCATCTTTTGTAATGCCGCTTCCATGATATATGGTTTGTAGATTGTTCATGTTACATAAAGTTTCTTACTGTCCGTAATTATGTTAACTTAGACAAAGTAGTTAGATTTACATGTAATAAACCCCAGCATGTTATTGTTGCGTACTGTCAAGTTGGAAATGACCCATATCCAATTCTCCAGTGCATTTTCAGAGGCAGTTAATAGCATAGGAAGAGATTACTCATCTTTCTCTCACGGAACAGCTAGTCGATTCGAACTTGGTGCTTTCACAATTGCAGCACAGCTTTTTACCACTAGGCCACCAGAGGGTGCTCCTTAATTTTCTTGAATTGAGATTTTAATGAAAGTTTATAAAGCACTTGGATTTCCACTCATTTTTGCACATTTTTCTCCCTGACCCATCCCAAAGTTCACTTAAAAAAATAGTTCTTTTGTTGTTATACAGTCTCCTCCCACCCACCCCCACCCTCCACGCCACCACTTTGCTGTGCAGCTCTTATTTGGGACTCTTGTCATGTCAATAATACCTAATCATATATTCCTTTTATACCGTTCTCTTTCTCGTCTGTTTCAATGCCATGTACATTTTTTGTCCTCTCTATTCTTAGTTTTCCCCCAAACCCTGCGTCAGTCCTATTTTATAACAGTGACATTATGTAATATTTGTCCTTTTGTGACTGAGATAGTTCACTCAGCATAATGTCCCTCATGGTCACCCATTTTGTATAATATTTCACAAGTCCTTTGTTTTTCAGTGCTGCATAATATTCCATTGTATGACTATAACACAGTTTCTTTATCCAGTTGTTTGTTGATGGGGTGTTCCTTAATTTTAAGCATCATTTAGTCAGCTCTCTCAATTCTCAGGCTGGTTAACACTCAGAGGTTTGTTTTCCTTAAATGTGTGAGACTTCTTTATATTTTATGATGATCCTTATCATCATTATGCCAACCAAAAGGCAGGTGGTCCAAATCCATCAGCTTCTCTGCGGAAAAAAAGATGGGCAGTGATCTTGCATGAAATTTGCAGTCTCCAAAAACCTCCTACAGGGACAGCTATGAGTCATTGTGACTCCGTGGCAATGAGCTTTTGTGTTGGGGTGTTTTGTTTTTTTCATTATTCTTGGAGACATACGCCCATTTTTTGGGGGGAAATCCCAATTCCAGAACATTCTTAGGAAGTTTAAAAGACTCCACTCCTAAAGGAAGTGTCCTAAGCTGTCAAGGACGGTTCTTTGATGCCACAGTTTATAGGGAGTTGCACTGCTAACCCAAGAAGGTCATGCCTCTGGCAACTGGAATACATATGTGGCTCTGCCGCAAAGGATGCCTTAGAGTTACAGTGCTGGAGAAGAGCGTTGAATATCCCATGGTCTACAAAAAACAATAGATATGTCTTGGAGAAGGTACAGCCAGAGCACTCTTTGGAGACAAAGATTATAAAGTTTCTTTTCACCTACCCAACATGTCCAAGGCATGCCCAAAGGCATGTTGCTAGAAGAAGTTATTCCTTGGAAAGGGACATCATGCTTGGAAAGGTGAAGGGAAGGCAAATGAAAGGAAGACCCTCATACAGATGGATTGACACAGTGACTGCAACAATGGCCCCCAGTGTCAGAGATTGTGAAGATGGCACAGGATAGGACATGGCTCACATCCGTCATTCATAAGGTCACTATGAGTAGTTCTTGACTCAACAGCACTTAACAACAACAAAAAGTGAGACAAAGATGGACAATCTCCTCCCAAGTAATTTACAATCAATAGAGGGTAAGTTATAAATTGCTTTAGATTGGCAACAATGAGTAAATGAGTCAAAGCATCAGATATTAATTAAGTAGCATTAATTAATGCTAAATAATAGCTCAATTTTTCAAAATCTTCTAAGTTACTAAGGATTCTGCCAATTTTATGCTATTCTTTCCTTCAAGGATGAAAATAGTATTTTTAAATTATGAGGAGTATAAATACAACAAAATCTGTACTATCTCATTAATTTCTACATCAGAGCATACACAGTTCCATGACATTGATTACATTCTTCATGTTGGGCAATTATTCTCCCTACTCGTTTCTACATCTATCCATCACCATTAACAAAAATGATTTTTTTACAAAACTATTTTTTTAAACAAAAGCTACCTTTTTTTCTCCTTCTCCTTGCTCTTGGTAATTACCCATAAGGCTTGGTTGCTTTGTATTTAAGGAGCTCTGGTGGTGCAGTTGTCAGGCACTCAGCTGTTAATGAAAGCTCAGTGGTTTGAACCCACTGGTCACTCCGCAGGACCAAGATGTGGTGCTTCCGTAATATAGGTTCACAGCCTGGGAAATCTTGTAAGGTAGTTCTAGAATTATGTCCCATGTTGTGTCATTATGAATCAGAAGTGACTCAGTGGCAGTGCATTTGGGTTTCTGTTTTTATTTCCTATATACCAAAATCCGAATCCACTACTACTGAGGGAGCTCAGGTGGCCTACTGGTAAGAAGCTGTGTTACAATCCCACAGCACATAATTCAAATTCACCAGTTGCTCCGTGAGAGAGTGATGGGCAATCTCCTCGTGCATGCAATTTACTGCCTTTGAAAACCCATGGAGTGTCAGATATGAGTCAGTTCTGACTCAAAGGCACACAACAACAATGACATGTACCAAAATCCAAACCCACTTCCACTGTGTGGATTCTGACTCACAGAAACCCTGTCAAACAGAGTAAAATTGTCCTTAGACAGTTTCTAAAGCTGTTGAGGAAGATTACTTTCTTTTTTTTTTTCATGTGTCATAGCTGTTTATTGTTACCAGCGATATACCCCTAAATCCTCTTTTCCTTTAAACCTTATTCTAATTTATTTACAAAGTTTGAATACATTCTTCTTCACAAAAGATCCTTCCCATTTCCTTCACCCCACCCACTCATCGAATTGTACAACCTTATGATTAAAACCCTCCTCTCATCTTCACCCCTCTATTTCCACCCTCTCCCCTGCCTTGGATACTCATACTCATTCAACAATAACAGCTTTATTCCTTGAGGGACTGAGTTAATTCACTCACCATAATGCTCTCCAGTCCCTCCTAAGTTAGGTAGTAGTTCACAAAATCATTGCTCCTGCACTCTGCATAGTATTCCATTGTATGAATGTACCACAACTTCTCAATCCACTCATTTGTGGTTGGACTCTGAACTGTTTCCATGTTCTTGCGATGGTGAAGAACGCTGCTATGAACATTGGTGTACATGTTTTAAACTTTCTTTTATTTTATTAATTTCAATGAACATTTACAGAGATTTTGTATTTTCATTCATTCATTGTTGCACTTTTCTCCCTGCCCACCCCTCCCCCCAGTTCA
>NW_006399970.1:1112755-1113516 GCF_000299155.1 Elephantulus edwardii
GATTGGCACAGGACAGAGCGGAGTTTAGGGCTGTTGTACATAGGGTCGCTATGAGTCGCAAGCGACTGGACGGCACATAACAACAACAACAACAAGACACTACGTTGTTGTTGTTGTTGTTAGGTGCTATCGAGTCGTAGACAACTCATAGGGACCCTATGAATGAAAGACCTGAGCACTGTTCATAGAGTTTCCAGAGGCAAGCCATTTTGGAGGTGGATGCCACTCCTGCTTCCAAGCTTGTTTTAATTGGGAAGCTCCACCAAACACTGCCCACCATGGATGACCATTATCACATTTGGCACATCAGTGTCACAGTGTTTCGCATCAAGCAATCACTAGTTACCTCTGTACAGCAATGCACAGACCAGTGCTATATACCACATAGAAGAATGTTTGACAAAAACAATTTAAACCAGGCCTGAGTGCTGCAGATTAAAATCACCCACCTTTGTCTTGGTAGCATAACTTTCAGGTACTCCTTAGTCTCTAGACTGACATTGTTGCTTTCTAGTACTTTGGAGAGGTTCCTGACAGCAGACTTCTGCAGTGTAATTCATCTTTTGATTTTCACTAAGCCATCATAGCTCTGTCTATGTTGTTGTTGTTATTGTTGTTAAATGCCATTGAGTCCTAGATGACTCACAGCAACCCTATGAACGAAAGACCAGAGCACTGATATTTTCCATTGCTTCATATGTGAAAGTTAGATAATAAATGTTGTTGAAAGTTAGATAATAAATGTTGTTGTTGTTGTTGTT
>NW_006399970.1:1113616-1119096 GCF_000299155.1 Elephantulus edwardii
CTGCCCACCCCTCCCCCCAGTTCATTCCTCTCTTTGAAAAGTAAAAGAAAAATTCTTTCATTGGTATACAATCTCCCCACACCACCCGCCACCCTTCCCCCACCACCCCAAATACACTCTACTATGCAATCTTAATTCTGGACCCTTGTGATAACTATAATACCCTATCATATATTGCTTTTAAATTGTTCTCTCCCTCATCTGTTTCAATGCAGTGTACATAAAATTATACAGTTTTTCTCAGTCTTACCCCAACTCTGATGTCAGTCCCATTCTACAACAGTGGCACCTTTTGTGACTGAAATATTTCACTCAGCATAATGTCCTCCAGGGTCACCTGTTTTGAATTATACTGCGTGAGTTCCTTGTTTCTCAATGCAGCATAGTATTCCATTGTGTGAATATACCACAGCTTCTCTATCCATTCGTTTGTTGATGGGCACTTGGGTTGTTTCCAACTCCTTGCTGTTGTGTACAAAGCCACGATAAACATGGGTGTGCATACATCTGCTTGGGTGTCGGTTATGGTTTCTATAGGGTATATTCCCAGTATTGGAATTGCCTGGTCAAATGGTATCTCTATTTGCAACTTTTTGAGAAAGCGCCACACCACTTTCCACAGTGGTTGCACCAAATTTTACTTTTCTTGAAGCAGATTACCTTATCTTTCTCCCCCAAAGCAACTGCTGAATTTGAACTACCAGTGTAGTTTGCTTAATCCACTATACCTCTTATTGCTATCCAGCAAAAAATTAGTCATAGCTGACCTCTAGCAGTTTTTCTGAGCCTGTGAATTATATAGGAGGAGATTTCTCCTCTTTTTCCTTCACAGCCACTGGTGGATTTGAACCTCCTGGGAGTTACAGCCTTTAGCTCAATTCCTGAGAGCTAAATTTTTTATTTATTTCACGTAATGAGATCATACAATATTTGTCCTTTTGCAACTGACTTCTTTTGCTCATCATAATGTTTACAAGATTTATCCATGTGTAGCATGCGTTAGGACTTTATTATCTTTGTGGCCAAGTAGTATTGCATTGCATTTGACACACTAATTCATGTTGATGGAGTAACTGACTTTTTTTCCCTTACAGATAGATGATGCTTGTTCATCTTTCCTGCTCACGGAATCTCAGTCTCAGGTAATGCCAGCTGGAGGTGTTTTATAATGATAGAAATATTTGTGTAATTCTGAAATACTAATTTCTTAATTTGGACCTGTCAATACTTTATGAACTTATTAAAATATAGTATGCCAGCATAATAGAAATTATATTACAACATTTACAAGTACTAATGATGCTATGGGCTTATAGTGGAAGCTTTTATCTCAAAACAGAAAAGATTTGCAAATAATACAAGCATATTTTGGGACTTGTAGAATGTCAAAATGCTCTTTTCAACAGTGGATTCTGTTACAATCAAAAGAAAGTATGTATTACTCTATTTTGGGGCTAATTCACCTCTCACCATGTGAAGTCTAAAACTCATTGAGAGAGACTTATGGAATCAGACATGGAGAACAGAGTATCATCAGGAACAGTCAGTTGATAATTGTAGCTTTCAATCCCAAGCCAAAGGGGCTTGTTGAAACTACTCTCAGAATTAAACCTCCTTGTGAGAATTGGACCATCATTCTGGGTCTCTAGCTCTCATCAAGTTCTCTGCCACAGGGTAGGGACCAGACAGGAATTACAGACCAGACAGATCACTCTCAAAGAAGAAAGGGCTGGATTGAGCATACTAAATTCCCTCCTCACCTATCAGTCAGGGCATCCTTGGGAGAGGACACCATGCTTGAAAATGTGAGGGTCCACAGAAGAGAAGAGAATTCTCAAGGAGGTAGATTGACACAGTGGCTTTACCAATGAGCTCAAGTGTATCAGAGATGATGAGGATGGCACAGGATGGGGGATATTCAGATCTGTTGTTCATAGGGTTGCTACGAGTCTTATTTGACTTGATGGCACCTAACAATAAGAACTATCAATTGACTCATTTCTCTTGCCATGGGAAAGAATGAAGAGGGCTGGAAAGAGGGGCAGTTCTCTCTAGGGTGTGGGGATCTATACTTTCCATTTACACTGTCTTTATTGAAAGATACTGCTTCTGTCGGCCCCTCTGTCTCTTTCTCTTTCTAAGCACAGCGAGAGAAGAGCTTCTTTCAGGGCCTTGACTTGTCTACCCTGGTCTCTTGGACAGAGTAGAGGGCTCACAGAGGGTCCTGACTGTATCCATTCCAGAGTAATCAACTGTATGAATAGAGTGTATCCCTTACAAGGCCTGTCAAGGGCAATTGCTCACTCACAGTCTCATTCACAGGATGACTCAGTCATCCTGGCCATTTAGTGAAGCAGCTGTGTGTATTCTCCTTTATTTTCTCTGCCTTATCCAACCCTCATTCTGCAGAGGATCACTCTTGAAAGAACTTTAGAGGCATCAAAAGTAAAGAAAGGCCAGACTCAATATTCATTTATAAAGTATACTTAAAATCACCTCAAAGAATGTTGAATGATGCATGTCGGTATATTGTTGTTATGTGCCGTCGAGTTGCCTACGACTCATAGTGACCCTATGTACCACAGTCCTAAACCCTGCTCTGTCTTGTACTAACCTTATTGTCTCTGACACACCCACCTCCATTCACTGAATAAATCCTCTCATTGAGGGTCTTCCTCTCCTGTTCTGTCCCTCCACCCTTTCAAGCATGACATCCCTCTCAAAGGACTGATCCCACCTTGCAACATGCACAAAGTATGTCAGAAGAAGCTTCAGAATCCTTGCCTCCAAGGAGCAGCCTGGTCTCACCCTCTCTAGGCTGAATCCGTTTGTTCTCCTAGCAGTCCATGGTATATTCAATACTCTTCTCCAATACCACAGCTCAAAGACATCAATTCTCTTTCTATCATCCCTAGTCATTGCCCAGCTTTCTGATACATAGAAAGTAATTGCAAAGACTATGGACTATATCAGATGCACCTTAGACTCCAGACAGACATCTATGCTCTTCAGTACTTTGTAGAGGTCTCTGACAGCAGACTTTCCCATTGCAATTTGTCTTTTGATTTCTTGGCTGCTAGTGTTGATTGTGGAGCCAAGTAAAATAAAGCTGTTAACAATCTCAATCTCTTCACCATCTATCATGATGCTACCAATCAACCCAGTAGTGAGAATCTTTGTTTTCTTTATGTTGAGCTTCAATCCATACTGAAGGCTGCATGTTGGTACAGATGGATTTTAATCACCATATGAGGTTTGATATTTTATTTTAAATAACTTCTGTTTCTACAATAGAAGTGGTGCTGGGTGCCATCAAGGCAGTTTCTACTCATAATGATCCTATGAGCAACAGAATAAAACATGCTGGGTATAGTTCTAGCCTCATAGTCATTTCTATGCTTGGGCAATTTTTTGTAGCCACTGTGTTAATTCATCGCACTAAGTGTTTTCCTCTTTTTCTCTGACTCTCTATCAAACAGGATGTCCTTTTCCAGGGACAGGTCCATCCTTATAACACATCCAAATTATGTCAGATAAAGTTTTGCCATCCTCTCTTCTAAATAGCATTCTTCTAAAAGAGCTCAGCGTGTTCTTCTGACAGTGCATGGTTGTTATGTCCCATCGAGTTGCCTGCAATTCATAGCGACGCTATGTACAATAGCTCTAAACCCTGCTCTATCCTGAGCCAGTCTTACTGACTCTGACACAGCTAACCCCATTACCCTAGATACCATGTCAATCCATCTCATTCTGGGTCTTCCTAACTTGTGTCCCTCCATCCTTCGAAGCATGATGTCCTTATCCAAGGACTGATCCCTCCTGGCGATGTGCACCAACTGTGTAAGATGGACCTTCCAAATCAAGCCTCTAAGGAGCAGCTTGGTTTCACCCTCTCCAAAACAGACCTATTTGTTCTCCTGGTGGTCCATGGTATGTTCAGGACTCTTCTCCAGCACCATGAGTTAAAGGCATCCATTCTTCTTCTGTCATTGTTAGTCATTGTCTAGCTCTGGTGCATATCAAGTGATTGTGAAGGCCATGGCCTGGATCTGGTACGCCTTAGTCTCTAGACTGACATTGTTGCTTTCTAGTACTTTGGAGAGGTTCCTGACTGCAGACTTCTGCAGTGTAAGTCATCTTTTGATTTTCTGAATGCTGGTGCCAAGAGTGTTGATTGTGAAGTCAAGCAAGCTGAAATTGTTAACAACATCAATCAATCTCTTCTCCACGGTGCTGCCAGTTGTCCCAGTGGTAATAATCTTTGCCTATGTTGAGCTTCAATCCATATTGAAGCCTACAGTTCTTGACCTTCTGTAGATAATGCTTCAGGTTCTCTTCAGTTACAGTAAGCAAGGTTGTACCATCTATATTATGCAGGTTTTTATATAGGTTGATGAGTCTTACTCCAATCCTGATGCCACGTTCGTCCTCATGATCCCTTCCACATATAGATTGAAAAGATATGGAGACAAGATGCATCCCTGAGGTGCTCCCTTTCTCATTTTGAACCATGCTGTGTTTCCTATTATTTATGTTATTATGTGATCTGATATGAAATATGAACAGTATTTTAAATATTATTTACCAAGTAGAAAAGAAAAAAAAATTAAAGACTCATAAATTTAAAAGCAAAACTTCAATAAACATGAGAAAAAACTTTACAGAATAATTCTAGCTCGTAAATAAAGCCTTCTTGAGAAAATTTGTTGCTGTTGTGTCCCATCAAATCAGAACCAACTTAGAGTTGACACTCCAGTGGGTTTTTAGAAGCACTGAATTGCACGAGAAGAGGTTTCTCATATTTATCCCGTGAACCAGCTGGCAGATTCAAGCTTCATGTCTTTGAGATGGTAGTACAACTTCTTACCATTACTCCAGTTCATTAATTACTAAAATTCTTTTGTTTGTTTCCTTAGCTTTATCCTGCTTGAAAGTGGTTTGCTACGGAGAAACTCATTTTTATGAATTTATTCTTTTTTTAGTTAGGAGCTATATCTTTGACATACAACATAACTAGGTATTTCTTGTTCTATTTTGTAGCATTTCTAGATCAGCTGCTTAAGGAGTTGAGGAGTTGAATTTATAGACTTTTACAGGGTAACTTGTGCACACAAACCCGGAGGGGAAAACTGAGAAAGTTTTTGCCATCTAACTCCCAACACAGGCTCAACAGTAAATTCAAACAGAATAGCTACAGATCAGATGACCTAGCTCCTAGGCCACAGTATCCCAAATACATATCATATGCGTTGTTGAGCAAGTAACTTAATCTTTTATGGCCTTACTTCTGCCCTCTACATGAGAATATTAGTCTGTGTCCTTTATATCTCACTGTTGTGCCCTTTATAGCTCATAATGGTTAAAAAGACATTAAATAAAAATCTTTATGCATAGGAATCAGATCGATTACATATGTGGAAAGAACCGCTGGAGAAGCTCAATATCAGCTGTGAAAACTAGGCCAGGAGCTGATTGTGGAA
>NW_006399970.1:1122056-1128980 GCF_000299155.1 Elephantulus edwardii
CCGCAACGCACAGACCAGTGCTATACCACTTAGAAGAATGTTTGACAGGAAGACAATTTGAACCTGGCCCGAGGGCCCTTTGGGCTTAAGGCCGCCTCCTGGTTCAAACCCTAGGCCCAGGCTGGCTAGCCTCACTCCAGGGACAGAGCAAACCTGCACGTCAAACACATTCCCGGAAAAGCAGTGGACTCCAAAAGCTTGCCACGATTCCTGCGCTCCCACCACCACGCTCCTTCCCTTCTTGCAAGGAGAGCTTCCCAAGTGCCTCAAATAATAAATACAGAAGATTAAAGAAGAATGGATACCTTTTAAATTATGGTGTTGATGAAAAAATATTAAAACAATATGACTGCCCAAGAATAAACAAATCTGTCTTGGAAGACGTGAAGAGCCAGGGTGCTGGCTGAAAGCACAGTGAGAGTTTGGCTTACATATTGGGGGCATGTTATCAGGAGCGCAGTCTCAGGAGAAGGAAGAACATCATATTTAGCAAAGTGGAGGGACAGCAAAGGAGAGGAAGACTCTTAATGAAATGAACTGACGCAGCTACTGCAACAATGGACTTAAGGCCAAACAAGGATTGTAAAGATGGCACAGGATCAGCCAGAATTCTCTTCTGTTGTAGATGGGGTCACTAGGAGTCAGAAGTGACTCAAGAGCACCTAACAAGAACAACAACATAAATATGTGTCACTTAATATTGTTAAACAGTATCGCAACAATTTGTATGGCAGGGGGGAAAAAATGGAAAACTTCTAATGCTGAGAAAAAGTCGCAGAGGAATGGATTCAGAACTCTAACTGTATTCTTAGCTACAGCCAACCATGCTCAGCTAATCATGTTGTTCAAAGGGTGAACAGAGAGGCAGCTCCAAACAACCCTTTTTCAATCTTGGGATGGGACATCTTTAAAGATTGACTGAAATTATAAATGAAGCCTTATAAATCACACGTTTTTAATGGCACTACTGTTAACTAATTGCTATGTACTTGGCAGTGTGCTCAGAACCTTGCCTATATTTAATGCTTCCAAGAACTCCCTGCAGTGATGTTGTCATTCCTGATTTATAGTGGAAGAAACTGAAGTCTGGAGGCAAAGTAATGAGCCCAAGACTGCATGGCTAATAAACAGGAGAAAGGAAATATGCACTGCTGTGGAAGTGCAGCCTCTCCAGCTCCTCACCCTGTAGTTTCACCCATCAATTATACTGCTCTCTTCACTGTCCTAACTCCTTATTGTTTCCAAAATGCGTCTGTGAAGTGCTCAATTGTCCTACTGTGTACTACTGTGCTGAGTGCTGTGCAAAAGCAGGTTTCGCCCCTGCTTGTCCATTTGTGCTGCTCCTCACCACACCCAGCTGGCTGCTAACCACAAGAAGCCTTGCCCTACTTTGTTGCTCGAATGCTTTGAAAAACCTGATCCTGGGGTGTGCAGTCAGCAGCCTGGGAGGGTGGTACTCTGATTCCGTGCACCATGTAGGCTTGCTTCCTCCTCTGGTTCCCATTGTTTGCAAGCAATTGCAGGATTTTCAAATTAGCTGGTAATGAGTAATATTTACCCGAGCTCAGAGACCCATGACACTCAGTTGTAGATTTTGCTACAAATTAGGAAGAATAATCCCTCTTTTGGCACCATGCTAGTCCCTCAGTTGTAGAGTTTGATGACATTTTAGTTAAGTTCTAAGAACTACGTATCTGAACTACAGTTGTCGTTGTGTACCATGAAGTCTGCACTGACTCACAGATGACATGCCAGCAGGTTTTCAAAGGCTCTAAATTGCAAGAAAGGAGATTGCTCTTCTTTCTCCCCGAGAGCAGCCTGGTGGGTTTGAACTGTGTGCCATTGGGTTGACAGGGAAATTCCTTACTTCTAAGCCACCTGAACTACAGTGGAAACCTTAATAGTTATACAGGGTATATATACAGTACATAGCAGTAATTTCTGGTAGAAAGTTAGGCTTACTCTTTTTTTCTTAAAAAAAGTTTTATTTCCTATTGGTTTGCATAAAAAAATTTATATACAGTGTGTTTCAATTATGTGTATTGTGTTTCACATATTCCTCTATTCACATTGTGCTTCATATAGTTATTCCCATATATTGTGCTTTTGGGTGGGTTGTTCTGTTTTTGCTTTTGTCATTTATATTATGAGTTTGTTTTAGTTCCTCCCTTACACTCATCCCACCAACAACTACTTTTGTGAAAGCATGTAAGCCAACTACTTTCTAATAGTTCCCTTTAAATGACCTTCTGCCTATTTGTCTTGCCCTTCCCCATCAAACCCGTACTCTGAAGAAACAAGTACATCCCTTCTATTGAAGGATCCTCTATTCCACTTGGAAGCTTTGAGCATGTGCATCCATAAGTATTGTCCAGTCCATAGCAAGCCCTCAGGTTGCAGCAATCAACCCTAGACCACACTATGGATCATCTTCTCTTCATCTGCTTGGGATCTGGTCAATTCATCCCCAACTATCTGTGGCTAGGTTTAAACAGTGTATTCAGGAGTCCACATTTCTCCTTGCAAGGGAAGTTTACTCTTTAGCCAAGGGGTTGTCATGAGAAATTCAGGGATTCCAGCAGAATTTCAATGAGTCATGAGCAGGATCTGTATAGCTGGAATATCTTTGTGCTCCAAACATTCCATAGTCGTACAAATGCTGTGGAACCAGAAGCATGACCCTTGTCATCTCATCTCTACTAGGCATCCAATCCATTGGAGGAACTTTGCTTTATGATTATGGGGATCCTACCAAAGCCTCAGGTAAGACTTTAAATCTTTAAAGCAGTATTTAGTTTGTAGGAAAAGAAATGCTAAGATATTTTTTTTATTCCAGTTGAAAAAAGATATGAAAAATTTAGAAATATGCTGAGAGGAAACTACAAGTGGATCTGTGGATTTCCGTTAACAAATACTGCAGTGCTTCTGACAGTTCAGACTTGAGAATTTAAGATTATAGAAATGAAGTTAATAGCCAATCCTATGTATAGGAAATCCTATGCTTCTCCAATCATAAGACATGTTCTAGTTCTGATGAGGGAGATTTGGGGTCATTGACTTCATCTTTCTCTCTGATTCATACTAAAATGGAGAAGAGATGCATCTTTCTAACCTGCTAAGCACATGGGATAACGGCTCTGAATGTATTGTACTTTGTTAAAGACGAGGGCATAAAGAAAACAAATGGAAGTAAACTGTATTGCCAGTGCCACTTTGAAAATTATATTCTTGCTACAATGTTTTGGTTTCTTGATAAAATTATTTGACTCTTTGAAGAACATTTTGTCCTCAAGTGAGGGTAGGTAGGAACTTGAAAAATAGTAGCAGGTAGCATACAGATATCATAGCTCATTTTCTATCCTATGCCTTACAGATGAGCTTCTTTTAAAACTACTTCATCAAGAAGTGAGATACTTTAGGTTTAGATTAGATTTGTCATTGCATTTTGTGCCATCAAGTTGGAACCAACACATAACTCACTCTGCAGTGATTCTTAGAGTCATATTGCAGGAGGAAATTCCTCATCTTTCCCTTGCAGAGCAGCTGGTAGGCTCAAACTACCTTTCTCTGAGGTGACAGCGCAACTCCTTACCACTAGGCCACCTTGTTGTCATTCGCAATTCTAATTTTACCTTTGATCAATGGTGTTTTTACTCTGACTCCCATACCTCTCATATATAATAATTCAAAGAAACTCTGATCATTTGAAAACATCAAATAAGATTTACAACTATATTTTTCCTATGTTTTCTAAAGATGACATTTCCCCCCCAAATCAATTGACATTTTTCCCTAGTTAACATAAAATAGAAGTGTATTCACTATGGTACTTAACCATGACTGTGCTGTCTCCTGTATTAAAAGTAAATGAGAACAAGAAAGAATAACAGAGATGACAAAAGAAATTATTACTTTTTTTTTCAAAAAAAGGAATTTTTGGAAGGAGAGGGAGGGACTGGAGATCATTATGCTAAAAACTAACTTAGTCTCATAAAGACAAATACTGTATAGGACCATTATTGTAGAATGAGTATGAGGATGCAAGGGGAGGAGGGCACTTAAATATAAGGTCGCACAGTTTGATGGGTGGAGGGAGTGATTGGTAAAGGAAAGGTAAAAGGTCCAGTGTGAAAAACAACGTATATGAACCTTATGAACTTTCTATGCAAACCAGTATAAAGTACAATTTTTTTCTTTTTTTTGTTCTCTTTTTTTAAATTAAATTTTATTAATTTTAATGAACATTTACATAGATTTGGGGTTTCCATTCATTCACTGTTGCACTATTTTCTCTACCCTCCCCCCCAGTTCATTCCTCTTTTTTTTCCCCTTGAAAGTCTGTTTTAATTGTCCCATTGCCACAGTGCTTGTCAAAGCCAGTTCTGATTAATCTCCTTTGTCAGTGTGTCCTTTGACATTCCTTATCACTCCTCCCTGAGGGAGACCTCACCCTGATTCATAAGGAAAAGGGGACAGTGTATTCTCTTAACTACTTCCTGCTGAAAAGGGACCCTGTAGGTTTCAGGGTGAAGATCTTCTCTCACTACTCTAAAGGGCCCCTTTGGCAATAGGAAACACATAGACTATTGTGGAGATTGATTTTGGAATATAGATGCACTGTTATCAATTGCGCTTAGCCATACATGTTCATATCCTTGAAGATGTATCATGGAACTGTTGCAGCCTAGAAGACATAAATTTAACTAACAAGTTAAAAGGACAGGAGTCAAAAATTAAAAGCAATAAAATTCCAAGTAGAGGTTCTAACAGTGGCACAAAAAATACAATTTTTAAAAAATAGTAAAAGAATAGAAATCCAAAGTCTATATAAACATTCATTAAAATGAATTCTTTTTTTAAAAAAAGAATAAAACACAAATAAAAAACCCATCCTGTCTAGTTGACAGGATTATTATGGGCATAGTCCAATGGTGATTAATTTTATAAGACATAATAAATGGGAATTATTGTATGAAACATAATGTGAATGAAGAATACTGTGAAACGCAATGCATACAAACTTTATAATTTAATCAATATAAAGTAATTTAAAAAAATAGTAAAAGAAAGTAAAAAAAACCCCTCATAATCTAATAATTTAGTGTTAACAACTACTGATATGATTCCTCCTAAACTTTTTTCACTGATTATTCTGTCCAGCTGTTATATCATTGTTTCACATTCCACAGTATGCATTAGGAGCATTTAATGTCTTTTGTTATTTTTAGAACAATGTATATCTATGCAATTCCAGGCTCAACTTTTACACAATACATGACTATGATATATGATGTGTTTTAAAAAATGTATGCTTCTCCTTTCAACAGGAACCAGATGAAAAAGATAATGCCAAAAGGGTAAGGTAATTTTCATTATTATATGCATACAAATATTCAAAGAGACCATTTCTGTTCTACACTAAAGTGGACTTTTTTTTTAACAGTTTTTATTTCATTATTCAAAGATGCGCAAGTTAGGCAATGCAAATGTTGCGGTAAGTTGTAAAATTTACTGCTACTTACTTTCAAAAACCTGCTTTTACAATATATCTAATAACACTAGATCAAAATTAATGATTTTAACTTGAACTGTGAATGTGAGGGTGAACAAATGGAGCTTAAACTATTATACATTCATTTACTCTGTGCAGTAATTACATGGGCATTACATTCAAGCGATTGCTTACTGTGCATCTCCTGTATGCCAGGCATAATTGAAAGTATTATAAACATAGCAGTAAATGAAGAAGAAAAAAATTTTTTAAGTCCTTATGCTCATGAAATTTATATTATAGAGCCAGGAAAAGAAATAAGTAAAACATATTTATATTATGTTTCAGTTGGCAATTAATACAAAGGAAGAAATAGTATTCTCAAAATAATTTTCACATTTATTCTAAAATAATTGTAAAAAATGAAATTAAATGTAACTTGAAAATGTTCCTTTCTATTTCTAATGTCACCTTACTAGTAATTACGTATTTAACTGAGAACATACATTCTAAAGTTAGCCAGAACCAATAAGTAAAATTCAATTCATCTCTAAATTGTATTTTTTTTAGTAGTTTTTCTGTTAGTATATATGGATTTAGAAAGAGTCATGAATGGAGGTTACGTAGTGGAGTGTACTCAGGGTAGGGGTGGGGATTCTATACCAGTGAAATAATTTTTCTTTTACTTTTCAAAGTGAAGTGCGAACTTGTGGGGGGAGGGGTGGACAGGGAGAAAAATGCAACAATGAATGTATAGAAATCCAAAATATCTGTAAACATTCATTAAAATTAATTTAAAAATACATTATATTAATACTAAAAAAGGGGTAACCAACCTATTGTAGTACTTTAATCTGAATAATTAGTTATTAATTGACTATAGCATTTTTTAACTAAAAATGTATTTCTTCTTTTAAGCTTTTGACTACTCGCTGTCATGGATCAACTTAAGAACTAAGGGAGAGGTGTATTGTAAAAACATGTGACCCATGAACATTTAGCTTGAAACATGGCTTCTGTTTTAAATGTTTATCATATTGAATACTTTTACAATGACTTATACTGGCTTTAAACCAAATGCAAGTTGAATCAGTTAACAGAATACCATTAATAGGACTTAAAGTAATCCATTTGATAGGAAATGTAATGCTAGTGAGAAGGTTCACTTCAAGTCATGACTTTAAAATGAAACTTTCTCAGGTAGCTACATGTCACAAATGTGTTTTCATTTTCTTCAACTTGGTATCTTTCCATTTTGGAAAAGAAATAGTATCTTATATTTTTCATGTATTATCATATTTTGTGTCCTATGTTATACTATTACATATGTTTCAATTTTAAACTTAATTTACAAAGGATATTACATATGAAATACAAAAGGTATCATATTTAAATATTGATAAACAGTATTCTAATAAAAGACTAATTCTTTT
>NW_006399970.1:1129487-1131050 GCF_000299155.1 Elephantulus edwardii
ATTCCAAGTAGAGGTTCTAACAGTGGCACAAATCAAGTTACAGAGGGAAGGTAGTTCTTACAATAAAAGGCCTATTGACTAGCACTTTGTCTATTATAGCATAAAGGTTAGGAACCACAAGATGTAGAGGCTCAACTACGTCATTTATTGTTCTTAAATCCTGGACCAAATTCCATTTACCACTGGGTTGTAGAAGACTAATTCTTAAAGACTTAGTTTCACCTGTCCCGAATGATTTCAAGTCAGATGCGGACAGCCACTTTTTACCTCTCATAGATGTAATAAGGAGATATTTCACTTATGGGCAGCTGATGGTGGACTTGGGACTTTCAGAAGATGCTTCTCCAATGCAGTGGCCAAGTTTCTAGTGTGGAGAGAATTTATTCTCTCTCTTGGAATTGTTCTCCAGGTTTCTTTGAAATGTTTGCAAAAGGCTGTCTTAGATAACATCTTTGTGTTTGTGTAGAGCAAATAAAGTAATAGAAACAAAACCAAACAAAAAGGAAGCCCTTATTTATGCGAGATGCTGAGAAACAATTGTGCCCTTTATGTGTGTGTGTGTGCATGTCTTCAGTCGTCCGTTCTGCATCCGTTGCTGCAACTTGTTCCTCAACTGCATGAGAGAAGAATGAAGAGATTCAAAGCAGAGGTAAGTAAAACAACTCTGTGCAGAAAGATATTTTCAGATTATTTCTAGTTGTGGTGGCTTACAAAGTACTCTTCTATAGTATAAACACTCTCCCCCAAACATCTAGTTAGCCTTTGTGAGAGCATCTGTTTGCAGAAGTGTTTTAACACTTGGGGAAAAGATAATAGTTTCCCCTCTCCATAATGTTGTTGTTAAGTGCTATCGAGTCATAGATGACTCATAATGACCCTACAAACGAATGACATGAACACTTGTATAACTTTCATCATTTCTTCAAGTTCATACAGTTTCTGGAGGCAAGCTATCTCGGAAGTGGATGCCACTCCTGCTTCCAATTTTGTTATAATCAGGGAGCTCCACCAAACACTGTCCACCATAGGTAACTATTATCACATTTGACACATCAGTGTCACAGTGTTTATCATCACAGCAAACATGAGTTACCTCTGTACAGCAAACAGACAGACCAGTGCTATACCACTTACAAGAATGTTTGACCAAAAACAATTAAAACCGGGCCTGAGGGCCACAGATTAAAATCTCCCACCTTTGGCATGGTAGCATAACTTCCTATCCACTAGGCCAACAGAGCTCTCTCGTTGTTGTTGCTGTTGTTCTTGATGAATGTGTTTGTTCTCCTAGCAATCCATGGTATATTCAACACTCTCCTCCAGCATCACAGCTCAAAGGCATCAATTCTCTTTCTATCATCCCTACTCATTGTCCAGCTCTCTGATGCATAGCAAGTAATTAGTCTCCAGCCTGATGTTGTTGATCTTCAGTACTTTGGAGAGGTCTCTGACAGCAGATTTTCCCAATGCAATTAGTCTTTTAATTTCCTGGATGCAGGTACCAAGAGAGTTGATTGTAGAACCAAACAAACTGAAGGTGTTAACAATCTCAATCTCTTCATC
>NW_006399970.1:1133480-1134734 GCF_000299155.1 Elephantulus edwardii
GTCACAGATGAAAGGCACAGATAGGCAAGGGAGTAGAGAGGAAGCTCCCACTCACTTGCTTTGTGGATCTGAAGGACACTTGGCCAAGGGTGGCCCACATCAGGTCCTCGTGGCTGACAGGACTGACAGGCCCCAGCTCCCAGCTGGAAACAAAGGAGGATGCTTCAATGATTTAGGTCCTCTCAGAAGAGCTGTGGGTGAGCATTAACATTACTGGTAAGTATATTTGTTTTTTTCCTGGACACAAGAGCCTACTATTTGGTCCTAAAAGCCTTCTGAGAATCTTTGTTTTCTTAATGTTGAGCTTCAATCCATATTGAAGGCTGCAGTCCCTGACCTTCTGCAGCAAGCACTTCAGGTCCTCCTCAATTTCAGCAAGGAGGGTTGTGTCATCTGCATAATGCAGATTGCTGAAGAAACTGAAGAATCTCAGAGTAATAGTTTCAAAAAAGTTCATCTAGCCTTCTCAGAAAGGTTAGATAGTCCCAGAAAGTCTGGATTCCATGAGAATTTGAAATTCTGTTCTGTGTTTCTGTCCTTTTGATCAGGATTCATTTATAGAATAATTGATCAAAATCTTCAGCAGTAGTACCTGGGTACCATTGATGACTTCTAGTGTCATCACAAAAGGCTCTAGATACTATTTTTAAGTAATGTTTTGTATTCTTATAAATTATACTTTTATTCCTATTTTATTCTTTTTTAGTATTCTAACAAAAGGATTATACTAGTATTACTAACCAGTTTCTAAAAGGGAAAGCAATACTCAGGAGAGTTTCTCAAAACATTGAATTACCAAAATTAGAGAGTCTTTTATGAGTCTTTTTATAATTATTAGTTGTCACCAAGTTGATTTTAACTCTTGGTAGCCCACAAACTACAGCATTTTAAAAGTTGTTGGCTTTCAGAAACAATTTATTAGGCATATCTTCCCAGATACCTTTGGGTAATTTAAACCACCAACTTTTCAGCTAGAAGTTGAGTGCTTAATTGTTTGCAGGACCCACGGACTCTCTGACTACTATGCTTCATTTAAATTATCTATGAAAACATGAGGGAAAAATGGGGTTGTTTCATAATTTAAAAAGTCATTTCTAGATCCATCCTGAGATACAGTGTGGTGAGTGGCAGGATAATATCCATACACATACAAGGACGTCCAGTGAATACCACTATCATTCAAATATATGCACCAACAACTAGAGCCAAAGAGGAGGAAATGGAAGATTTCTACCAACTTTTGCAATCAGAAAT
>NW_006399970.1:1135069-1146151 GCF_000299155.1 Elephantulus edwardii
GCAAATACCTTTTATAAGAAACATAAACGCAGGCTATACACATGGATTTCACCTGATGGTATGCATAGGAATCAAATCAATTACATTTGTGGAAAGACTCAGTGGAGAAGCTCAATATCAACTGAAAACCAGGCCATGTGCTGATTGTGGGACAGACCACCAACTACTCATATGCAAGTTCAAGCTGAAGTTGAGGAAAATGAAATCAAGTCCACAGGAATCAAAATTTGACCTTAAGTCTGTCCCACTCAAATTTCAAAACCATCTCAGGAACAGGTTTGAGGACTTAGGCACCAATAAGCGTAGACCCAATGAACTCTGGGAGGATATCAAGAAAATCGTCCATGAAGAATGCAAAAGATCATCTCTCCCACTACCCCTGATGGGGGTCCCAGCATCAAGGCCCTGGGCAGAAAGGCAGTGCCAGAGCAACCCAGCTTCATGAAGGCTCAGTGTACACCATAGCCCACAGGCACTGGGCAGGAGCCCTCCCTGCTGCCAACATGCCCAAAAGGAAGGCCAATGATACTGTTCGATTATTTCTGCACTCTGTCAGATCACCCTTCTTTGAAATGGGAACAAATATAGATCTCTTCCAGTGAGCTGGCCGGGTGGTTTTCCTCCAGATTTCTTGGCATAACTTGGTGAGCACATCCAGAGCAGCGTCTGTTTGTTGAAACATGTCAATCGGTATGCCATCAATTCCTGGGGCCTTGTTTTTTGCCAGTTCTTTCAGAACACTTTGAACTTCTTCATCATCACTCTTGTTCATACATTGTTTTATGAAATTCTTCTGTGTCCACCAATTCCTTTTGGTACAATGACTCTGTATACTCTTTCCATTTTCTTTTAATGCTTCCTGGATCATTCAATATTCTGCCCAAAGCATCCTTAAGTATTGCAACTCGAGGTTTGAATTTGTTCTTCAGTTCCTTCAGCTTAAGAAATGCTGAATGATAGAGCCACTATTGTAAAACGGTCCTGACATTGGGACTGAGTGAAGACAGAGAAGAAGGGGGGGAATGATGTATACTGCATTGCAACAGATGATGGAGAGAACTGTTTAAAACAGATATATAATTAGGTATTATTGTCATGACAGGAGTCCAGAATGAAAGCTGCACAGTGCAGTGGACTTGTGGGGAGGGATTACATAGCAACGAAACAGTTTTTCTTTTACTCATTAAGGAGAAAAGTTAATTGGGAGGAGGGGCGGGCAGGGAGAAAAGTGCAGCAATGAATGACTGGAAACCCTAAGTTTCTAAATTTTCATTGAAACCAATTTTTTTAAAAAAGAAATGCGAATGAGTTCAGTTCTTTTGATTTTCTGACTCCAGCTCCTTGCACATTTCACTGTAATATTTTACTTAGTCTTCCATATCTTTTCAATATATTTGGGGAACAGATTATCTGAGAGGCTGGGCTCTGTGAGGAGAAATGTGACATCAGGACTGGAGGTAAACTCATCAACAATCGCGTTATGCAGATGACACAACCCTGCTTGCTGAAATGGAGGAGGATCTGAAGTGCTTGCTGTAAAAGGTCAAGGACTGCAGCCTTCAATATGGATTGAGGCTCAATGTCCAGAAAACAAATATCATCACTGGAATGATTGGCAGCATCATGATGGGTGCCAAAGAAATTGAGATTGTCCACCGCTTCAGTTTGTTTGGCTCTACAATCAACTCTCTTGGTAACAGCAGCCAGAAAATTAAAAGACTAATTTTATTGGGAAAATCTGCTGTCAGAAACCTCTCCAAAGTACTCAAGAGCAATGATTGTCAGTCTGGAGACTAAGGTGCGCCTGATATAGTCCATGGTCTTTACAATTACTTTCTATACATCAGAGAGCTGGACAATGACTAGGGATGATAGAAGGTGAATTGACTCCAGAGATGAGTATTGAATATACCACGGACCGCTAGAAGAACAAACAAGTTCATCCTGGAGAGGGTGAAGCCAGGCTGTTCCTTGGAGTCAAGAATCCTGAAGCTTCGTCTGACTTACTTTGGATGTGTCGCAAAGATAAGGATCAGTCCTTGGAGAGAGACATAATGCTTGGGAGGGTGAAGGGACAACACAGGAGAAGATCCTTGATGAGGTGGATTGATTTCAGTGACTGGGGTAATGGGGTTAGGTGTGTCAGAGTCAATAAGATTGTCATGGATATAGCAGGATTTAGGTCTGTTGTGCATAGGGTCACTATGAGTTACAGGTGACTCAACAGCACATAACAACAACAGAAACGCTACCAAAGCTAAACAGTTAAGTTCTGTGGACTGTTCAACACTTTGCCCATGTTTGCCATCTGAGTGTAGTGATCTATTTTCAGATAAATGACTGTAAACATGAACTCTATTTTAACAGGATAGCCTTTTGGAGAAGTGATCAATTCTAAAAACACTTTGCAGCAAGCTTACTGAGGAACTAGGAAAGAAAACAATGTAAAAAATGGAAAAGAAATAAATTACAGTACAGTGTACTTTTCTGGATGTAAGCCACCTAGTTTTAAGAGGTATTTCTTATAGTCAAATATTTTAAACTCTTGAAGAAAGTGGATCTTTACATTTTAGTGCATTTCTTTGAATTTTTTTTTCCTAGACATCCTTCTCTGTTATTCTCACAGCTTTCTTTACCTCCATTTCCCAAATTCTTAATATACTGTTTTGCTTCCCAATAAGACTCTAAATGACTTTATTGATGGGTTTTTCATTTGAAAATATGAAATTTCCTTATGTTCTAAGTTATATCCTGTACTTTTTCTCTCTTCACTTTAATATATGTGATAACTTTTATGTAGATATTTGTGAACCTATAGTTTTTTTATTTAAATCAAAGCTTTCAATATTTTAGTATAGACTTAGAACATTTCTTAGAATTTAAAAGTGTGGTTGTACTTGTATTATGGAAAAACAGAAAAAAGGTCTTAAATAATACATAGACCAGTGATTATCAACCTGATGATACTTTTTATGATAAGTGGTATTACTGAAAATGAGAAACTACAAGAGCCTATTTTATGGAAACCATAAAATGTTAAATATTTTTATTAAGTTTAAAATTAAATATCTTAAGAAGAGAAGCATAGTGAAATATACCCATTATGAATAAATGGCTGTGTTCTACTTGATACTTTGTCATTACCACTACTGGAAATATAACTAGATTGAGAAAATATCGTGTCATTGAATATAATTCACCAAAGCTGTCTCTCAATTCCAATCTACACTTCCTTTTTAAAAAATCTACATTTCTGTAGAATAGTGTGTAATATTTTTTTAGCTCTGACAGAGTTATATTTTCTCCTTTTCCCTGTTGAAGTGTTATGGGCACACATTATATATATTTAAGGACATTATTTCATACTAACAAAATATTAAAGCATTATTTTAAATATAATTCTTTATATGTGAAGAGCTTTGGTGGCTTAGTGGTAAGGAGTTGTACTGCCAACCCAAAGGTGCATTGTTCAAATCCATCAGCTGCTTTGTGAGAGCAAGATGGGCAATCTCCTTCCATGAGATATGCTCCCTCTGAAACCTACTTGAGGGTCAGTTATGAGTCCGTTCCAGCTCGGTGGTACATACAATAACATTTATGTATGAAATACATGTTTTTTAAAAATATTTGTACAACTGATAAATTTCTAGAAAATAGAATGTGCTAAAATAATAAAGAAATTCTTTTTAAACATCAAGTAATGATTTTTGCTACTGGATATTGAAAATCCCTCAAGTGTAGATATAAAGATTCTGTATTAATAGGAATTGTTCTTGATTCCCTCTTTGTTTTTAATTATTGCATTTGCAAATTATTTTGTTATTCATTGTATTCCCAAGAGGAATTTGCATTCAGTATCATTTGGTTTGTAATACCCTCATTTTCTTTTCCAGGAAGAATTCCAAAGTCCTGTTACTAGTCGAAGTCGAGGATACTTTCTATTCAGGGTGTGTATATACTGTAAAAGGAGTTCTGGTGGACTAGTGGTAAGGAGTTGTACTCCCTGACTCAAAGGCACTGAGGTTTGAATCCACCTACTGCTCTGCAGGAGAAAGATGGATGGATAGTCTCCTGTGATTTAATGCCTCTTGAAAGCTCCTGGAGAGTTAACCATGAGTTGATTCTGACTTAACGATGCATGATAATAATAACAACATATACTGAAAAATGATAGTATCAAAATAGAAAGCTATTTTAACTGTGCTTTTATTTACATTAATTCATAAGTCTCAATTAAATATTGATGTTTATTTAGGTGTATATTTAATGTCAATATTTTTAAAATATTTCTATTTTGTTCTCATACAATAGTTTCTTTACATTGTTTCATACAATCTTTCGTTTACATTGTGTTTCATACAATCATTCATTTATGTTCTGTTTTACATTTTTTTAATCGGTTTGCTTACAAAGTTTACGTACATTGTGTTTCACACTATTCTTCATTCACATTACGTTTCATACAAGCATTATCATACATTATGCATTATAAAATCAGTCATCATTGGACCGTGCTCATCATTACCCTGTCTTTTTGCCCAGATCCTTCCCATTTGCTTTGCTCCCTTCCTCCACCTACCAAACTGTGCAGCCTTGTGTTTTCACTCCTATCTATCCTTACCCTTTTACTCCTCCCTCCCCCTCTTGAGTTTCTATACATATTTACTAGTTTTTCTTCTGTTTTTACAATAATGGCAGTATTTGTCCTTATGAAACTGCATTATTTCATTCAGCATATTTATTTCCAGCCTCTCCCAAGTTACATAGTATTTTTCAAAATAGTTGCTCCTGAATGCTGTATAATATTCCATTATGTGAATGTACCACAATTTCTCCATCCATTCGCTTGTGGTTGGACATTTGGACCATTTCCATGTTCTTGTGATAATGCTGCTACAAACATTGGCATACAAATCTCCATTTGTGTCTCAGTTCTAATTTCCTTGGGGTATATTCCTAGTAGTGGAATAGCTGAGTCAGCTTTCTGAGGATTTGCCAAACTGTCTTTCAGAGTGGTTGCACCATTTTACAATCCCACTAACACTGTTTGATGAGAGTTACCACCTCTCCACATCCTCTCCAATGTTTATTGCTTGCTGTCCTACTAAACTTTGTCATTGCTACTGGAGTGAAATGATATCTCATTGTGGTTTTGATTTGCATCTCTTATTGCCAGTGATTTCGAACATTTCTTCATGTGTCTGTTGGCCATCCAGATACCTTTTTCTTTGAAAAGTCTTCCCAAGTCTTTTGCCCATTTTTTAATTGTGTTTGTTATCAGTCTTTTTTTTTTGTGAAGGCCTTGTAGGATTCTGTAAACTCTTGATATGAGGCCCTTGCCTGAAATGGTATTGCCAAATGTTTTTTCCCCAGTCAGTAGGTTTTCTTTTCACTCTGTTGGCAAAAGGTTTTGATATGCACAAGGGTTTAACCTTTAAAAGGTCCCATTTTTCAATTCCTCCCCAGATTGAGTATTTCTGGCTTTATTTGGCAGTCTATTTGTGCTATAGGCTAGGCCATATAAGCTTGATCCCATTTTATCTCTGATGACCTTGACTGTTTTGGGCTTTACTTGCTGGTCTCTGATGCACCTTGATTTTATTTTTGTGCATGGTGTAAGATGTGGATACTGTTTCAGTTTTCTGCAAGTAGCAATCCAGCTTTGGCAGCACCGTTTGTTGAAGAGGTTGTTATAGCCCTATTTGATAGATTTTATTTCCTTGTTGAATATCAGTTGACCACAGATAGCTGGGTCCATTTTTTGACCCAATTCTCAATTCTGTTCCATTGGTCTGTGTGTCTGTCATTGTACCATACTATTTTGGTTACTACTGTTGTGTAATAGGCTTTGAGTTCAGTCTTAGCCCTCCCACTTTATTTTTGTGTTTCAGAAGTGTTTTGCTTATTTTATTTGCTCTCCAAATAAACTTAACAATTTTCCTTTCAATCTCTTTGAAAAATTACTGTGGTATCTGTATTGGCATTGCTTTGAACACATTGATTGCTTTTGGTAGGATTATCATTGTCACAATACTGAGTTTTCCTACCCATGAACAGGGTACATTTTCCCATTTATTTAGGTCTTTTTATTATTATAGTCAAATATTAGTAGTGTTATGAAGCTCTGATGGTGTGGCATTTATGTACTTTCAGTTGAAATTGGTTGGAATGTGTTTGGCAGTTGGAATCCACCAACCACTCTGTGGGAGAAGGATAGAAGTCTGCCTCTGTAAAAGCAGAGGTGGGTTGCTCTGAGTCAGAATCAGCACTCCAGTGCTTGTTTGTTTTTTTAGTTTTTATTAGTATAGTCCGAGATTCACTTTGGGTCCTACCTTATTGTAATAACCACCATATCCCTGTCTCTTCTGAGATCCACTATTCATGTGTGCAAACACTGCAACTGGCAGTCACCTACATTCCTTCTTATAACTATGGCAATTTATGTACAGGCAACGAGTGTATTAAAGTTGCATTACTCCCTTTTTTGGAATACTTATTGTTTTTCTTATGTTGAACCATTCGTGCATGCTTGTTATGAACCCCACTTGATCTTGATGCCTTATTCTTTTAATATGTTGTTGGATTCTACTGGCTAGGACTTTTTAAAAGATTTCTGTGTCTATGTTCATAAAAAATATTGGTCTTCAGTTTTCTTCTTTTTTATTAAGTTTGTTTTCATATATTCATACACATGGTATTTCATGAATATTTTGTTTTATACAATCATTTATATGCTTTGCATTTTAGATAATGAATTACCATTTCCCCCTTCCCTTTATTCTGCTCCCATTCTCCCTTTCTCCTTTCCCTTTTGTATATTCTATCTCTCTTCTCCCAATTCCTAAGGTACCCCTTTGGTATCTGTCCTGCTGTTTTCACAGTAACAATCTTATGCAATATTTGTCCTTCTGTGGCTGAGTTAGTTCACTCAACACAATGTTTTGCAGCTTCTCCTATGTTACAAAGTATTTTAGGAACTGGTTGTTTCATAGTGCTGCATAGTATTCCGTTGTGTAGATGTACCACAGTTTCTCCATCCTTTCATTTGTTGATGGACATATGGGCTGTTTCCATCTTCTTGTTATTGGGAATAATGCTGTGATGAACATGGTGTTGTTGTTAGATGCTGTCATGTTGAGGACAATTCATAATGACCCTACAAACAGCTAACCTGAAACCTGCCCTTTCCTGTGTCGTCATCATCATCTCTGAGACACCAGAGCCCACAGTGTCAATCCATCTTGTTAGGGATCTTCTTCTCCTTCACTGATTCTCCATATTTTCAAGAATTATGTCATTTTCCAAGGATAGGCTTGCCTGGCTACCTGCTTAAAGTATGAAAGACAAAGTTTTATCATCCTTGCCTTTAAGGAGCTCTAGCTGTTCTTGTCTAAGACTCATCTGTTCTTTTGGAAGTCCATAATATATCCAGTACTCTTCTCCAACACAAGTCAAAGGCATCGATTCTTTGCCTGTTATCTTTATTCATTGTCCTGATGCATAAAAGGTGATTGAGAAGATTACAGCCTGAATCAGCACCTTGGTCTTTAAATTGACATCATTGCTCTTCAATATTTTGGAGACGTCTCTGACAGCAGACTTGACCAGTGCAATACATCTCCTGATTTCATGACTGCTGGTACTAAGGGTGGAGACTGTTGATTTAAGCAAGATGAAATAATCGAGAGCTTCAATCTTTTCTCCATCTATCACAATGTTGAGTGCAGAGCCTGTGGTAAGGATCTTTGTTTTATTGATGTTGAGATGTAATCCATACGACAGTCCTTGATCTTTTGCAGCAAACATTTCATATCCTACTCACTTTCAGCAAGCAAAGTTGTGTTACCAACATAACTCAGGTCATTTATGAATCTTCCTCTAAACCTGATGCCACATTCCTCTGCATAGTGTCCAGCTTTGTGAATTATTTGCTCAGCATACAGATTAAAGAGGTATGGAGAAAGGATACACACCTTTCCTGATCTTTGCTCTGTTTGCACAACAGCTTCTTGGTCTAGGTATAGATTCCATATGGGCACAATTAAGTGTTCTGGGATCCCTATTCTTCTCAATGTGAGCTGTAGTATGAACAAGGAATGTACGAAGTATAAATGTAGAAAAAAATAGAAATTGTCAAAAATGGAATGAAATGCATCAAGATTGACATTCTAGACGTCAGTGAACGGAGATGGACAAGCATGAGCCAACTTGAATCCAAAATATCACGTGATAATGAAAACTGAGGAAGAATGGTGTTTCTTTCATTATAAAAAAGACAAATTCAAGATACACCCTGAAGTACAATGCTGTGTAATAGGATACTATCATATGCATAATAGGAATAGTCATTGATATGACTATTATTTAAATATATGCACCAATAACTAAAGCCAAAGAGGAGGAAATTCAAAGTTTCTACCACTTTTATAGTCCAAAATTAATCAAACATGCAATCAAGATGCATTTATAAGAGGTGCATAGCAAGTGGACTGGAGGAGGTGGAGGAGTAGGAGGGAATCATGCAATAATGAATGAATTTTTTAAAACGAAAATTGAAATGGGAGGGGTAGAGAGGAAAATATGTAACAATGAATGAATGAAAATCCAACTTTTCTGTAAACTTTTGTTAAAATCACAATTTTAAAAAGATACATTCATAATTATTGGGGACTAGAATGCAAAAGTTAGAAATAATGAGGAAGGAATGGTAGTCACAAAGTATGGATGTGGTGACAGAAATGAGGCTGGAGATTGAATGATCGAGTTTTGTGCACTCAATAATTTATTCTCAGCAAATACCTTATTTAAAAAAAAAACAACACAAAACACCCGACAATGGCTTTCCACTTGGACCTCAACTAATGGACTACACAAGAATCAGATTGACTCTATTTTTGGACAGAATCATAGGAGAAGAGCATTAACTGTAGTCAAAAAACAGACCAAGTGCTGATTATGGGATAGACCATCAGTTACTCATGTGCAAGTTTAAATTGAAAACTACTCCACAGAAGCCAAAATATGACCTTGGAAAAAATGTGACTTGTGATGAACTTGTTGTTGTTGTTGTTGTTCTTAGGTGCCGTCGAGTCATAGATGACTCATAGCGACCCTATGAGTGAAAGGCCTGAGCACCGTTCGTAGAGTTTCCAGAGGCAAGCCATTTCAGGAATGGATGCTACTCCTGCTTCCATAGATGTAATAAAACATCCCATCCCAGATGGTTTCACTATCAAACCTTCAGAGATAAACTGTAACAGAGTCTACTTAAATTATTTCAAAAGATAGAAAATACTTCACCAAACAAGACATTCAGATGGTGAACAAACACATGAAGAAATGTTCTAAATCCCTCGCTCTAAGAGAGATGCAAATCAAAACAACTATGAGGTATCATCTCACCCCAATAAGAATAGCAAAATTCAACAGAGCAGCAAACAACAAATGCTGGTGAGGTTGTGGAGAAACTGAAACCTTTATTCACTGTTGGTGGAGTGCAAAATGGTTCAACCACTATGGAAGGCAGTGTGGCTCTTTCTCAAAGTTGGAAATAGAAATACCATTTTACCCAGTAATTCCACTACTGGGAATATACCCTAAAGAAACCAGAACTGCCACCCAAGCAGATATATGCACACCTATGTTTATTGCTGCTTTGTTCACAATAGCAAAGAGATGGAAACAACCCAAGTGCACATCAACAAATGAATGGATAGAGAAGTATATTGGTATATTCACACAATGGAATGTTATGCAGCAATGAAAAAACAAAACTCATGAAATATTATACAAAATGGATGACCGTGGAGGACCTTATGCTTAGCGAAATATCTCACTCACAAAAAAGACAAATACTGCATAGTGACACTGTTATGAAACGGGACCGACACGGGGGTTGGAGGGAGACTAAGAAAAGAGAGGATCAATAATGTACACGGCATTGAAACAGATGAGCGAGAGAACTGTATAAAAGGAATATATGATTAGATATTATTGGCATGACAAGAGTCCAGAATAAGAGCTGCATAGTAACATTGACTCGGGAGGGGGTGTATGTATAACAATGAAAGAATTTTGTTTTCCAAAGAAAAACGTGAACTGGGAAGCACAGGGAGGAAAATGTGCAACAATGAGTGAATGGAAATCCAAGTTCTCTGTAAATTTTCATTAAAATATCAATTAAAAAAATAAAAAAGACTCGCAGGAGCAATTATGCTTCACCATCTATAAAATATTCCAGCAGTTTAAAATTCACAGTGAGGCCTGAAGTCCTGATCTATGTAGTGAAATGTTTTAATAGGCTGCACATTATCATAAGAAAAAATCCCATAGCATGAAAGTGCATCTACAGAAATATGATAAATGACATGCATAGAATAAATTATGGCATTTTTATTAGCCTCAAAATTATTTTAGCACTGATACAATAGAATTAAAAAACAAGTCACAATTGGGGGGGGATAGAAAACAAAGAACCACTCTTGGAGTCATTCTATGATGCAAGCATAACCCTAATACCAAAACCAGGCAAAGATGTAACCAAAAGATAAAACCAAAGGCCAATATCTTTCATGACATAGATGCAAAAATTCTTAACAAAATCCTAGCCAACAGACTCCCACACTGTATCAAAAAAAGAATTCATCATGGTCATGGGGGCATGCAAAGATGGCTTAGCATAAGAAAATCAATTAATACAATTCATCATGTTGACAATCCATTACTCATTAAGTTCCAAAGAATCCTTTACTAAAGTTTTGATTCATTATATTGGAAAATTGGGACTATTTGCATACGTTCTTAAAAGAGAAAAAGCTAAGTAGAGGCTATAAATAAGCAAACATTCTCTTTGTGTATCAAGTACAAGGCTATAAATAAACAAACATTCTCTTTGTGCATCAAGTACACTGTCACTGAGTCAATTCTGACTCGTGGCAAACATTCCTTGGGCTTCAGGGCTGAAAATCTTTTTGCCTATCTTTTCCCCACGAATCAGCTGGTGAGTTGGATTAGCTGGGCTTTAGGTTAATAGCACGAGTAATGCACTACATCACCAGGCTCTTTACTCATTAAAATTGAGGC
>NW_006399970.1:1146641-1147660 GCF_000299155.1 Elephantulus edwardii
TCAACATCAAGAAGACAAAAATTCTCACCACTGGACTGTTAAGGAGCATCGTGAGATGTGGAGAAGAGATAAAAATGGTCAATGATTTCATTGTATTTGAATCCACAATGATTACCTTTGCTACCAGTAGCAGAAGATGGAAGATTTATAGCATTAGGCAAGTACACTATCAAGGACCTCTCCAAAGTACTGAGGAACAGTGATGTTAATTTCAAGACTAGGTGCACTTGGTTCAGTCAATGATCTTTTCAATCACTTGCTATGCACCTGAGGACTGGACAATGAATAAGGACGACAGAATTACTGATGCCTTTGAACTGTGGTTTTGGCGAATACGGAATACCCCATGACTGACAAAAGAACAAACAGATGTCTTGGAAAAGGGCAGCCAGAGTGCTCCTTGGAGACAAAGATGGCAAAGATTCATTTAATATACTGTGGGCATGCTTTTAGGAGGGGCTATTCCTTGGAAAGTGACATCATATGAGGAAGGGTGGAAGGTCAGTGAAAGAAAAGAAGACTTTCAATGAGATCTCTTGACACAGTGACTGTAGCAATGGGTTCAAAATGTCAGAGATGATGAGGATAGCACAGGGTTCAGATCTATTGTTCATAGGTTCGCTATGAGCCATACTTCACTCGATGGCACCTAACAACAACATGAAACATGTGCTTCTTTTGTACCATCTAATTCTTTCTAAAATATCTGCATGCTTAATACATCACCAGAAAGTTTTCACAGATTCATGCAGTAACTTTTTATTGAATGTCTAGTGTGTGCTGGACAAAGATGGATTGGATTCTACTTTTGAGTTCTATGAATTTACAGCAGAAGCAGGTGGAGGCTATAAATAAGTACATAAGTACTGTGCTAACTATACTTTTAATATAGGAGTTGTTTTTTCTAAGAGAAAGTTAGCTAACCCAAGCTGGGGAGTGAAGGAAGTGTAAGGAAAGCTTACTGGGTTGAATTATTGAAAGAAATATTTATCTAAGAAATTTCACCTTTATTGTAGAGG
>NW_006399970.1:1148685-1149669 GCF_000299155.1 Elephantulus edwardii
TGAAGAATAATTTTAACAGCAAATTACAGAATGACTTGGAGAGGTTCCTCAAAAAGAAGAAATGATACCAAACAAATTTCAAAGTGAAATGGTGAACATATGTTTTAAGACGTTTGTACGTTCAAGAAAATAAGCAAAATTATGATAGTGTCCATTTTAATGTGAGCCTCATCAGCTTTAACTTCATCTGAAGCTACTTGGAAATGCAAATTATTGGAAATCACCCCAGACTTATTAAATTAGACACTCTGATTGCGGGGCCCAGCAAATTGTGTTATAACAAGCTTTCACGATATTTCTAATGAGACTGAAAGAAACGTTGATTGGTATTGTCCAACTTCATTCTATGAAAATTACCGTCATTCCTTATTTATACTGATCTATTTCCAATTTATTCTTTTCTAGCCACGCAATGGAAGGAGTTCAGCAGGCTTCAGTTAAAATGGTATGTGTTTCACATTTTAACCTAATTTGGGGATTTCTATAATTTTCAAAATTCATAAATGAAACTTTGATGTTCTATTATTTGATTTCATATTACATTTATTTTTTCCACTATATAAATAATTATAAGAGCTATAAGAGCTTAATGTTAAGGATAAATGCCAGTACTGGGGTCCTGTTTGCCCTGTTCAGGTCACATGACATGATGACACTATAATAGTAACCACCACCTGGTTTTGTGGACAGTGGCCTTGTCATCTTTTACTGTGCATCACATGCCAGGTGCGGGCCCTTATTGTCATAATCAACTTCTACCCTAACAAGCCAATAATGATATACCAGTCAATCCAATTAGACAAGTAAGAAAGAAAAGAGGTAAATATCAGAAAAAGAAAGGGGGGAAAATGTAAATATCCACGGGGCTTAATTAGAGACATGAAATTCCAAACCATTTAAACTACGTATTAGCTTCTGTTTCAGAAGAAGCATGCTAAGTTATGTTTCCATCAAGAGCATGAGAACATCCCCCACCCCACCCCC
>NW_006399970.1:1150468-1151889 GCF_000299155.1 Elephantulus edwardii
ATGAAATGGAATTTATTGTATGATTTGGATTAATTTAGTAGAAACTCTTATCTAAAGTTAGAGGAAAAATAGCAAATACTAATTAACTTGGGATTTCATTTTATATTGCCGGTACTGAAACAATCTGTAATGATTTTTTTGATGCTTCTCATCTGATTCTCTAAAGTTTTAACCTTTCCTTGCTTTTGTTGTTGTAGCCTTTTGAGTAAGAACCCACCCATAGCTGATCCTTTAGTGGGTTTTCAGAGGCAGCAAATCTCATGAGAGGATATTGCCCATTCTTCTCCAGCAGAACAGCTGGTGGATTCAAACCATGTGCCTTGGAGATTGCAGCACAGTTTCTTACCATTAGACCACTAGAGCTTCCTAGTCTATCCTTAGTGGCTTGCTATGTCTTATAAAGAACATAAATATAGAATTTGTTGTTATTTTGTATACCGTTGAGTCAGAACTGACCCTTAGCTACCCTCTAGCAGGTTTTTAGAGGCAGAAAACCACATGGAAGGAAATTGCCCATCTTTTCCCCGCTGGGTAGCTAGTAGCTTCAAACCATGAACCTCTGGGTTGACAGCCATTTCCTTACCAGTCAACCTTACCACCAACCTCAACCACCAAAATTCCTTTAAACATACAAGATGAATATTTATTTGCAAATACATGAGGAAATAAATAGGATTAACTGCACAACTTTTGAAATATGTTATTTCTAATTTCAGTTGTCATCAGTTAGTTTTAGAATCTAGTTTTATCTTGTCTTGGAAAACACAGGCATACAAAGCAAGTGCTTCATCAAAGAGAAATTAAATCATACAAAGTGAGAGACACAGACTGAAAAGCAGCTGGGAAATATTTCAGATGTCACCCGTATCATACTGTGACAAAATATTTAGAGAAAATATCTGTGCAGACTCATCCACATACTCATTGATACTTAAATCTTTTTTTTTTTTCTTTCTAGGATTCTGACTCATTTTTCTCAGAAGCTATGCCATGGAAAGAAAAATATGCTGATACTTTGTTTTCTTCTCCAAAACCATCCTGGCTGTGTTTACCATGTCTGAGAATCTCTGTGTTGTAAATATTCTCAGTAAGAGCTGATTAAGATTGTAAATGTTTAACTTCTTGAAAATAAAAAAGAAGCATCTTAACATGTGAAGTTGTTTCAGTGTTGTAGTGATAGTTAATGTCTAATAAATATGTAAGTAATGAGTTTTCTCAGATAGCTGCAACTTTCGCCAAACCTCAGACACGCTTTTTTGCTATTTTATTAAAAGCACTCAGCAGATAGTTGAGTTTTAATTAACTATTTTACTATATTCTATTTAGAGCTCAGAGACCAAGATGCACCTGATACAGGCCATGGTCTTTGCAATCACTTGTTATGCACCAGAGAATTGGACAATGACTAGGGAGGACAGAAG
>NW_006399970.1:1159994-1161049 GCF_000299155.1 Elephantulus edwardii
TATAGATTACATTTCAACATTGAGAAAACTAATATCTTCAATATTGGGCCAATAGGCAGCATCATGATAGATGGAGAAAGGAATGAAGTTGTCCACAATTTTATCTTACTTGGATCTGCAATCAATGCCAATGGTACAAGCAATCAAGAGAACAAGACAAATTGCATTGGGAAAATCTGCTGTCAGGGACCTCTTTCAAGTATTAAAGAGCAAAGATGTCAGTTTAAAGACTATGATGTGCATGTTCCAATCCATGGTCTTCTCAATTGCTTGCTGCTTATCTGAAACTTGGACAGTAATTTAAGAAGTCAGGTGAACCAATGCCTTGGAGTTACAATGTTGGAGAAGAATACTGAAAATCCTACAGACTGCCAAAAGAACAAGCAGGTCTGTCCTAGAGAAAGTGAACCTAGGATGCTCTTTGGCGGCAAGCATGGTGAAGCTCAGTCTCACACACTTTGGACATGTTTTAAGGACAGGCTAGTCCTTGAAGAGGGGCATCATTCTTGCAAAGGTGGAGGGTCAGAGTAATAAAGGAAGACTCTCAAACGTGATGAATTGACATGGTAACCTTAACAATGGGCTTAAGTGTATTAGAGATGGTGAGAATTGCACAGGATAGGACACATTTCAGAGCTGTTGTTCATAGGGTCGCTATCAGCCATAATTGGTAACAAACCAAAAGTTTTGGGAATTTGGTCAAGATCCACTTAATAGTCCAGTAGCCCAATAAGCAATTTCTGATCATTACAAATAAATCAGAGGACTAACTTTTCCTACCAACCATTCAATTTAAAGTCTTTCTGCCTGTATGCAACATTTGAAAGGCAACGGCTTGTCCATTACCAGAATGCAAATAACCATTTTGTAGAGGTTCTTGAACACTCTTGGAAAACTTCTTAGATCCAGTCAATGTTTAACGGATGCAGAATTAGCTTCTGAAGGATGTTGAGTTTATCTCTCCCAAGTTCTCCTCGCTTTCTCCCTTTGAACCAACTGGCAATTGGTTAATTTGGTGGTAGTAGAAAGAAGAGTGCAAACGGTCATTACAAAGA
>NW_006399970.1:1162914-1171215 GCF_000299155.1 Elephantulus edwardii
GGTTGGCGCAGGATAGAGCAGGGTTTAGGACTGTTGTGCATAGGGTCGCTGTGAGTCGGAAACGACTCGACGGCACATAACAACAACAACAGTAGAAGGAAAAGTGGAAGAACTGCTGCCCAATTACTAAACGTGTCTGGCCCTGACCCTGGCCCATCTGTACCCTTAACCTACCCTTAACGTTATTATGTATGCCTCCGCGTTGCTCAGCAACAGCATTGCACTGCGCACATGCGCGTAGAAAGCCCTTGTTCTTGGACTTCTTTCTCTTTGGCCGTTTGAAATCGCTAGGGCCTGTTTTCTATATATAAATTGAAACAGACTCACTGAAGTCTTGTGCGTTGGGACTCTGTCCTGCCAAGAGGAACACCATGCAGGTGAGGATGATGTGGTCTGCCAGGTGAGCCGTGGGGTACCTAAGGGAATTTTGGAAAGGACTCGAAGGAAAAGGACCAAGTGAAGAAGTCCGCCCCGGGGATTGAGTTCTTCTACACATGGAAGTAAAAATCTGTAGGTATCTTTATTTGTATTTAAGAAAAATCAGAATTAACTGCAGGAGAATCTCTTTCCCTTCCTCCCACATTCAAGATTTGCCAATGGATTGCTTTTCGCCCTCATGGAACTCAAACTGTAGCTGTATATCTAATTTGAGAAGTAAGCCAGCGCCTTTTGGCCAGATGAAACTCAGTTGAATTGCTCTTCTCCACCACCTTAAATAAAAGTTAAACACTATAGGTCTGAAAGTTTGGAGAATGAAGGGAGGGAGTGAAGGAATTGGAAAAGATCCAGTGAGGATCTGAAAAGACGGAGTAATAGTGGGCATAGATCAATGACCATTGATTTTTATAAGACACCATGTATGGGAATTATCGAATGAAGTACAGTGTGAATGAAAAAAAAAATTAAAACCAAGAAAGGGCCGTTAGGAAGTTCTAGTAGCATGTTCAATGAGAAGCATCAGGCATTTGTTGCTGGTGTAGTGTCCAACTCAGGGTGACTCCATGTGTTTTAGAGAAGAACTTTGCTCCACAGGACTTTTTTGTGACTGTGATCTTTCTAGAATAGATCACCAAGCCTTTCTCCAAGAAACCTCTGGTTGGACTCCACCCATCAACTTTCAGTTAACAGCAGCTGAGCATTCCCAAGGTGTCTTCAACTTCCATGTATTCCTTTCAAGGTTCTTTATCTAAAACATCCTTGCCAATTGTTGTTAGGTGCCTTTGGGTCGACTGTGACTCACTGCAACAGTGGCTCTGAATCCTGCCCCGTCATGTGCCAGTCTCACCATCCAGAGATGGTGAAGAAGACTTGAGCTCATTGTTACACTCTGTGTCAGTCCATCTCATTGAGGGTCTTTCTCTCTCACTCAGACCCTCCACCTTTCCGAGGATGATGTCCTTCTCCATGCACTGGCCCTTCCTTATAACATGCCCAAAGTATGAGACAAGTTTCACTATCCTTGCCTCCAATGAGCCTGGTTTCACTTTCTCTAGGACAGACCTGTGTGTTCTCTTGGGGATCTATGATATATTCTGCCTGCATTTCTGCTTCTCCATTTTTAACCCATTATTCCACTGCCATCCAGTCAACTTATAGCAGTCTTGATGGGGCTTCCAAGGCTATACATCATGATGGAAGGAGAATAGCCATCTTTCTTCTGCAGAGTGCCTGTCGGGTTGCAACAGTTCTGTTGGTTAGCAGCCCAAGAAGTTATGCACTAAAGAAAGAAATGCATTCCACCCACTTTAATGTAATGAATTCAAACCATTGTGATCTTTCCTTGTGTCATAGGATTGATTTTGGCATTTGTATAAACTTTATTTAGTAGGCTACACACACAGACAAATAAAATACCCAAACCCATTGCCATTAAGTCAGTTCCAAGGCTGTAAATCTTTATGGACTTGAACTGTCAATCTTTTCTTCACAGAATGATGGTTGGGTTCCAATAACCAGTCTTCCGTTTACCATCCAAATGCTTAAATATCAGAAAGCTCAAGCTATTGCCATTGAGGTGGAACCAACTCATAGCTGACTCTGTGGTGGATTTCTGAGGCTGTCAACTGCTTGGGAGAAGATTTCCTACTTTTCTCCCTCAGAGGGCCTGGTGGATTTTAACTGTCAGAAAGGCACAGGCTTTGAGTTAGTAGTACAGCATCAGATAAACTATGCCACAAATAGGTCTTTCACGTTTAAAATGTATACCTATCATGTATATCTTATGTAACATTTTTGGTATGGACTGACTCTTCAAAACCTAGGCTGAAATGGTACTGAAAGTGGAGTCAACAGCTTATTAACCTCAGTGTATTCACTTACTGATACATTCCAAAAGTATTTATCAGTACTTAAGTTTTAAATGTCATCTTGTCCTAAAAGATCTTGCAATGAGGCAGACTTGTAATTTAATGAATGCTGTAGTTTATTGTACATCTTTCTGTTAGATAAAATACCATAGATAATGTCTAAAAGTGAAGTGAAGAAGAGAACATAGAACACTTACTGTTCTATTAAATCTCATTGCAACTTATTCCTCATTCAGCAAGGAGGAACAATCAGAAAGCTGTAACATAAAAAAATATTAACAGCACAATAATATGATGTCATCAATAGAAAAAAAAGTGTTTTAAGAAGAAAGAAATACTATCTCCCAAATGCTGCTTGAAGAATGGGTTAGGTGCGTCAGGGTCAGTGAGACTGGCTCAGGACAAGGCAGATTTTAGAGCTACATAATATTGCTATAAGTCACAGACAATTCAGGGACACATGTCAACAACATAAATCACATAGGAGGAAATTACCCATCTTTCTTCTACAGAGCACCTGGTGGATTCAAAGTACCAGAGTAGTCCATCCTTTTGTTTAGCAATGCAACTTTCTGTGGTCTACAATATCAATCTTTAATAGATTATTGTTGTTGTGTGCCTTTGAGTCAGAACCAACTCATAGCTGACCAGCCAGAGTGTTTTCAGAGGCAGTAACTCTCACAGGAGGAGACTGCACATCTTTCTCCCATAGAAAACTCAGTAGATTCAAATCACCTGTTTTTGGCTTGGCAGTGCAACTCATTTCCATGAAGCCACCAGGGCACCAGCTCGAGGGGAAAACAATCTCTGTTGATTATGAAAGAAAATTTTTATATCTTTTAAAGATCTGTGTGCCCTTGCATGTTTCCTGCCTTCAATACTCCCTTGGGTCTAGGAGATTCTTAGCACCAGACCTCAAGTCCAAAAGTTTCATTCCACACTTAGCTCTTAACTTCTTAGTTGTGATCAGATCCTTTCTTCTCTTTTATCTCCTGCAAAAGAAAATGTGATTCAGGCCACAGTCCAAGAAAATTCCCTCTTATCAAAGAATCAGGGTTGTGACCTTAATGAAAGTACTTCTAAAAAAAAATCCATCTCTGAGTCATATTTGATTTGATGGTACCTAACAACAACAAAAAGTCATCCCAATCCTCTTAAATATAACTGTCCCCTTAAAATAGATCATATAATTGGCAATGATTACATCATTACATATGCCAAACTATATTACATAACTACCAAAGTGCTAAGAATCATGTCCCAGCTAAGATGACGCATATTTGGGATTGGGGAGACATAATGACAAGGATTAGATTATGGCAGCTTGATGAGATAGATGAGAAGTATAAAAAAGATGCCAAAAATAAAAAAATCAATAAGTAAGGAGAAAGGGAGTAAGAAATTCTAATATATGTTTAGTATCTCTGAGAGATGAATGAGAGGCAGATAAATATTTGAAGAGAAACTTGTTTTAAATTTTCCAGAGCTGTTTAAAGATTCCTTTCCACAACTTACTGAGTATACACAGGATAAATAAAGATAAATACAGAGATAGACCATGGTCAACTTGCACAAAACTGTAAACATAATCTTAATGCAACTAGATAAAGATTATCTTCATATAGTGAGACTTGACAAGTGATTTTTTCAACTGCAATAGTGGATTCAAAAAGGTAATGAAAAACAACTCCAGTATGTTGGGAGAAAAACACTATGCTCAGAGAAACTTTTTTTCAGCAGTGAACAAAATAAATATACTTTGAAATAATAATTGAAACTTAGCTATTAAGAGACTTTCAGTAAGAGAAACTCTGATGGCAGAAGAGTTTCTAAATGAAAAGTCTGAGATGCAATAAGGTTTGGCAAAAGAAGCAAACAAAACATAAATCAACACTGTATAAAAATGATCTTAACAGTAATGAAAATGTATGGTTACAAAAACAATATATTCAATAAAATAATATATTAGTTGGAAAAGAAGTAAATGGATTTCTGTTATGTTATTGTTGTGTGCTGTCGAGTCACCTGCAACCCACAGCAACCCTATGTACAGCAGCTTTGAACCCCACCCTGTCCTGAGCTAGTCTCACTAATTCCGACACACCAACCCTCATTGCCCCAGTTACTGTATCAATCCATCTCATCCAGGGTCTTCTTCTCCTGTGCTGTCCCTCCACCCTTCCAAGCATGATGTACTTTTCCAAGATCATTCTCTCCTGGCCACGTTCCCAAAGTATGTGAGATGAAGCTTCAAAATCCAAGCCTCCAAGGAGAAACTTGGTTTCACCCTCTCCAAGACAGGCCTGTTTGTTTTACTGGCAGTCCATGGTATGTTCAAGACTCTTCTTCAGCACCACAACTTGAAGGCATCTATTCTTCTTCTGTCTCCTAAGTCATTTTCCAGCTCTCTGAAGCATAAGTAATTATGAAGACCATGGCCTGTATTATTAGTGCACTTTAGTCTCTAGACTGACATCTTTGCTTTTTAGCACTCTGGAGAGGTCCATGACAGCAGATTTTCCCATTACCATTTGTATTTTGATCTTCTGACTGTTGATGTTAAGAGTGTTGCTTGTGGAGCCAGCTTCAATCTCTTCTCCACTTATCTTGGTGCTGCCATTTGGCCCAGTGGTGAGAATCTTTGTCTTCTTGATGTTGAGCTTCAATCCATATTGAAGACTATATATAGTCCTTAACATTCTGCAGCAAGTGCTTCAGGTCTTCTTGTTTCAGCAAGCAAGGTTGTGTCATCTCCATAAAGTAAGTTGATGATGAGGCTGCTTTCACTCTTTATGCCACATTCCTCTTCATAAAACCTGCTTCCCAAATTATCTGTTCTGTATACAGATTGAAAATATGGAGACAAGATGCATCCCTGACACACTCCTATCCTGATTTTGAACCATACAGTGTTTCCCTGCTCTGTTCTGAGGACTGCTTCCTGGTCCAAGTATAGGTTTCATGTAAGCACAATCAAGTGTTCTAGGATTCCCATTTTCCTCAATGTTAGCCACAATTTGTTGTAATCCACACAGTCAAATGCCTTTGCATAGTCAATGAAACACAGACATTCTTTTGGTACTCTCTGCTTTCTGCTGAAATCCATCTGACATTGGCAATAATGTCTTTAGTGTCTATGTTTGCCAAACTTTTTTTACAACAGTCCAATTATGAACATTTTTGTTTTCTTGATGCGGAGGAGGAATCCATGCTGTAGGTTGTAGCCTTGATTGTCTTCAGGAGGGCTTACAGCCTTTTGCTGTAATAAGTCTGACATTATCATAAATAGAGTTCTCTCTGTGAGTTTTGTGAATCATTCCAGTAAATTGCTAAACCCAGCAAATTAAAGTGAGGGTGTCATGTAGGTTCCCAAACTAGCAATTGGCTTCTGATTATTTGTTAGTCTAAAACGCTTTGTCTTTTGTTTTGATTTGTTTTATTATTGGTTTGCTTACAAAGTTTTATACATTGTGTTTCACACTATTCTTAATTTACATTGTGTTTCATAAAAGGGAAGGATTCAGGTGAAAGGACAGGGTATTGATGAGTAAGATCCAATAGTGATTAATTTTGTAAAACACAAAGCACATAGTCTTTTTAACCTGTACAGTCTCCCATCTCTCTAAGTCACTAGGTATTTCTGTACAACAACAAAGAACATATGGAAAAGGAATCTCAGAAAGCAATACCATTTCCAATAACCAACCACAAGATTAAATTCTTGGGAATAAGCATAACTGAAGACACAGAAGACATCTATACAGAACACTGCAAAACACTACTACAAGAAACAATACGAGATCTAACTCAATGAAAACATGTTCCCTATTTGTAGATAGAAGACTTCAACATAGTGAAAATAACAGTACTGCCAAAAGTAGTCTTACAGATTCTTGGTGCAGACATGCAGAGTAGAACACAGGAAGAAACACCCCAACTTGTCCATCAGTTTATCTGAGTTCTCCAAGAAGAGCTCCTAGAGATGGAAGACCATGTCTGCAAAGGAAAAAAATCAAAGTTTGTAGATATGGCAAAAGCTGACAAAGCATTCTCTGACAGGGAGATAAAAAAGTACATTCCTCCCAAAGGTGTTAAAAAAGAAAAAAGATCCAGATGCTAAGAGGCCACCATCTCCCTTCTTCCCATTTTGTTCTGTTTATCATTCAAAGATCAAAAGTGAACCATAGGGTAAAATTTTGTAGGAATGATAAGCCAAAGATAAACAACTGTATGAACAGAAAACAGCCAAGCTAAAGGAGAAATAGGAGGACATTGTTGCATACCATACCAACAGCAAAAGTAAAGGAGGGAAGAAAAGTCATGGCAAACCAACAGGCTCAAAAAGAAGAGTGAACCAGAAGATGAGGAGGAGGAGAAGACGAAGATGAGGATGAAGATGGTAAGTGGCTGTCATGTGTGTGGAGTATATGTGCGTTCAGGCAGTTGTTTAGCTAATAATGTGAATTCAAGTATAGCTCAATATTAGCTTCAGGAAAAAAACTGTACAGAATTTTTTTACAGGTCATAAAGATTCTTGCAGAGAAAATAATTTGAATACCTTGCAAGTTGAGGGGCTTCTACATAGAGTTACATTTTTAAAGCTTCTGATATTGAATATTTCAAAATCCTTAATGGTTCTTTAATTTTTTTGTATGGTAACACAGCAGACTCTTAGGAAATTAGTATCAATAGTAAATTTCAAGGGTTTTGGGATGCTGCGCTTTGTTCCAGTTGGGTAGTGCACCCAACTAAAATTCAGTTCACTTTCATATCAAGTGCACATGCCACATTTTCCAGAATCAATCATATATTAGCATGCAAAGCAAGCCTCACCAAATTAAAAAAACACAAAAAAAATATTGAAATAATACAAAGTATCTTCTCAGTCCACAATGCCATTGTTGTTGTTGTTTATTGCCTTCAAGGTAAGCATGACTCATAATGACCCTATGAACAAAAGGCCTGAAGTCCTTCTACAACTATCAACATTTATCACAGTTCATAGAGTTTCCAAAGGCATGTTATTTAGGAAGTGAATGCCACTCCTTCTTCCAATGCCATAAGACTAGAAATTAAACACAGAAGGATAAAGCATACAAAACCACCCATGTGGAAACGAAATAACTCTCTACTAGAACATGACTGGGTTATAAAAGAAACAAAGAATGAAATTAAAAAGTTCCTTGAAACAAATGAAAATTAAAATACAACATACCAAAATATCTGAGATTCAGCTAAGGCAGTCCTTCAGGGGACAGTTCATAGCAATAGGCACACACATAAAAAAGGGGGTGGGGAAATCAGTGATCTAACTCAACACTTGCATCAGTTAGAAAAAGAACAACAATCTAATCCTATAGCCTCTAGAAGAAAGGAGATTATAAGGACTAGAGCTGAAATCAATGAGATAGAGAACAGAAAAAAAAATTTAAACTATCAATAAAACCAGGAGCTTGTTATTTGAAAGGGTCAATGAAATTGACAAACCACTAGCAAACTTAATAAAAGAAAAAAAAGAGAAGACTCTCAATTAAGAAATGATAGCAGCAACATCGCAAAAGAACCAGAGGCAATTAAATCGATAATATCAGGATACCATGAAACGCTAAATTTGAAAACTTAGAGGAAATGGACAAATTATTTGATGCCTGTGTCTTTCCTGGATTGACCCAGACAGATGTAAAACATTTGAACAAACCTCTGTTCAAGAAATTGAACCAGTCATAAAAAGACTTCCCCATAAGAAATCTTGGAACACGTCTTCACAGCTGAATTCTACCAAACATTTAGAGAAGATCTATCACCAATTCCACTTAAATTATTTTTAAAAATAGAAAAGGAGGGAACACTCCCAAAGACATTCTATAAAGCAAGTATAACACTAATACCAAAACCAGGGAAAGATATTACCAAGAAAGAAAACTACAGACCAATATCTCTCATGAATATGTTGTTGTTGTTATGTGCCGTCGAGTCGTTTGCTACTCATAGCGAC
>NW_006399970.1:1173200-1199622 GCF_000299155.1 Elephantulus edwardii
AAAAAAAATCCTTAACAAACATTTAGCCAATGGAATCCAAAAGCACATCAAAGAAATCATGACCAAGTAGGATTCATAAGAGGTATGCATGGATGGTTCAACATAGGCAAAATAACACAATTCACCACATTAACAAAGCAAATAACAAGAACCATATGATCTTAGCAATTGATGCAGAAAAGACATTTGACAAAATCCAACACCACTTCCTGATAAAGACTTTCAGCAAAATGGAATAGAAGATAATTTTCTCAACATAGTGAATAGTCTATATGCAAAACCAAGAGCCAATATCATCCTCAATGGAGAAAGACTATCAGTATTTTCCTTGTGAACAGGGACCAGGCAAGGATGTCCACTGTCGCCACTTCCATTCATTATTGTATTGGAAGTACTTACTGAGGCAATATAAAAAGAGAAGGAAATAAAAAGCATTCAGATATGCAAAGAGATGGTTAAACTGCCACTTAATGTAGATGATATGTTAGCTTCCAGAGAAAACCTCAAGGACTCAACAAAAACAACAAAAATGTTAGGGCTTGTAGACCAATTTATTAGAGTGGCAAGATATAAAATAAAAAATCAGTGGGATTCCTCTACAGTAACAAAGAGAACTCAAAGAAACCAAGAAAGCATTACCATTTACAATAGCAAACCACAAACTGAGATACTTGGGACTGAACTTAAGTAGAGACAAAAAAGACCTGTATAATGAAAACGAGCAATGATTTTCAAATCACTTCCTAACTTGGGAAGACCTGGAGAGCATTATACTGAGTGAAATAACTCAGTCCCGTAAGGACAAATACTGTATAAGACCATTATTGTAGAATGAGTATGGGGATCCAAAAGTGGGGTGGGAGAGCAGAGGGGTGAGGATGGGTGGAGGTTGGAGGTGAGTAATCATAGGGTCACACAATTTTATGGGTGGGGGGGTGAAAGAAATCGGAAAGATCTGGTGTGAAAAACAATATGTATTAACTTTGTAAATAAAACATTATAAAATTTTTTCAAAGGTTTTGTAATAACATATAGGGTTTTGTTTTTTTTTAAAAAAAAAAAAAAGCCAAACATAGAAAAATTCCATGTAACTCAGCTATCCCACTGCTAGGAATATACCCCAAGAAAATGAAAAATGAAGCATGAATGGAGTCATGTACACCTATGTCCATAGAGTGTTATTCACAAAAGCAAGAAAATGGAAACAGACCAAGTCCCCATCAACAAATGGATTAAATCACGTAATGGAATACTATGTAGCACTGAGGAACAATGATTCTGTAGAATAGAGAGCATTATGCTAGGTGAACTAACCCAGTCTCGTAAGGACAAATGCTACATACAGTCATTATTGTAAAAATAGAAAGGTAACTAGTAAGACATGTATAAATGTCTAAAAGTGAAAGAGGATGGAAAGCATTTAGGATAGTAGAATTTAGTGGGCTGATGGTAGTGTAAGGATAGGAAAGATTCCATCGAGACACAAAAAGATAGGGAAATAATAGCCATACATCAAGTAATTAATTCTATAAAATATAATGTGTATGAATGTATAAAACAAAATGTAACCACCCAAATAAATGAAAACTAAAAACTTAAAAAAAAATGTAAATTAAAGATTTCTAAAACACAATGTATATGAATGAAACACAGTGTATATGAATTATTATGTGTAAACTAATAAAAAATAATACAAAAAATGTAAAAACCCCAGTATGTGCCATATGGATAGCTGAGTTCAGAAATGATTGTGAGGTGGGAAGCATCATCCTCTACCTTTTGGATATTGATTTTATGCTCGTTATTATCCACAGGTTAAAACATAGAGCAGGATCAATTGTTGTTGTCAGGTGCTATCAAGTCAGAATGGACTCAAGGTTGACCTTCCAGCAGGTTTTTAGAGGCAGCAAGTCGCACAGGAGGATATTGTCCACCTTCCTCCTGTGGAGCAGCTAGTGGATTAGAACCACAACTAAATGGTAGATTTAGCACAACTAAAATGGTAGGTTTAAACTCAGGTACATTAGTATTTATGTAAGATGCAAATGAATACACTAGTTAAAAGATGAATTTTTTGGACTTCAAAACAACTATATTGTATTTATGAGGTATGTCTTAAACAGTCAGGTACAGAACAAACAAAACCCATTGTCATGATTCTAGTTCAATTCATAGCAAACTCTTAGGACAAAGTACAACTGTCCCATAGGGGGTTCTAAGCTTTTGTTTTATGTGTATCTTTACAAAGGCAGATTGCCACCTCTTTCTCCTGTGAAGTGACTATTTGTCTCACATAACTTGGGTTACATCATCAGGAAGGACCAATCATTGGAGAAGGACATTTGCCTGGTAAAGTGAGAAGGTCATTGAAAAATAGGAAGACCATCAACAAGAGGGATTGACACAATGGTTGCAAAAATGAGCTCAAACACAGCAGTAATTTTAAGGATTATTTTGGACCACCAGACGTGCCTTGGAACTTATTTGGCAACATAACAACTATACACACACACACAAATCCAGAATGTTTGCATTTCAACCATTTTTACATGTACAATTGATGCGGTTTTGACTTCCATTTATGTATTTATTCTGAATGTCTACTAAAATAACCTCATTGCTATCAGGTTGGAACTGAGTGGTAGCTCACTGTCCAGTGGGTTTTCAGAGGCTATAAATTGCATGGGAGGAGACTGCTTATCTTTCTTCTGCTGAGCTGAGATATATTTGAACCACCAGAGAGGATTCCTTTGGATTCTCAGCAAGTTCTTTCTGGAACATAGAACTAGAGCTTCCTGAATATCTACAAAACAGTAAAATTAATAGACAAACAAGGAAATGGAAATCTACTGACCCTAATAAAAAACAGTGTCTTACAATTTCCTGATGGCTGGTACCAAGGGTATAAATTGTAGATCCAAGTAAGATGAAGTTGTGGACAGTTTCAAACTTTGCTCCATCTATCATAATGCTGTCAATAGGTCCAGTGGTAAGAATCATTATTTTCTTGACATTGAGATGCAACCCATATTGAAGACTGTATCCGTCAAACTTCTGCAACAAGTGCTTTAAGTCTTCTTCACTTTCGGGAAGCAAGGTTATGTCACATGCATAATCCTATTATTGTTGAGTCTTTCTCCAACCCTGATACCACATTACTCTTCATAGAGTCCAGCTTCCCGAATAATTTCCTCAGTAGATAGATTGAATAGGTATGGAGATAGAATGTAACCCTCACACATTCCCTTCTAAATTTTAAACCATGTAGTGTTTCCTTGCTCTGTTTGCACAACAGCCCTCTGGTTTAGGTATTGGTTTTGCATGAGCACAATTAAGTGTTCTGGGACTCTCATTCTTCTCAGTGTTAGCCAACACTTGTTCTGATTCACACAGTGGATTGCCTTTGCATAGTCAATATAGCACAAATAGACATTCTTCTAGTATTCTTTCTTTCAGCCAGGATACATCTAACACCAGCAGTTATATCTCTGGTGCCACAGCCTCTTTTAATGATGTCAATTTGAGGACTAGGTCTGTCTGGTTCAGGCCATGGTCTTTCTGATCTTTGCTATGCAGTTGAGAGCTGGACAATGAATAAGGATGACAGAAGAAGAATTAATGCCTTTGAGCTGTGGTGTTGGAAAAGAGGCACTGAACATCCCGTGGATTGTGAAAAGAACAAACAAATATGTCTTGGAGAGAGTGCACTTTGGAGGCAAGAATGCTAAGGCTTCACCTCACATACTTTGGGCATGTTGCTTCACCTCACATACTTTGGGCATGTTGCTAGGAAGGGGGGTATTCTTTGGAGAGGGACATGATGCTCAGAAAGATACAGGGTCGGCAAAGGAGAGGAGAACCCTCAACCAGGTGGACTGTCAATGGGTTCTAATATGTGAGGATGACACAGGATAGGCCAGGGTTAAGGACTGTTGTTCATAAGATTGCTATGGGTCATACTTGACTTAATGGCACCTAGTAACAGCAACAACATCAAAAGCAACAAGAAATTTTTGGAAACAAATATTGAGTGTCCAGATGTTGCAATTCACACACACACACAAAAAGAGGAATTCAAAGCACCTATTTATAAATATATTCAAGGACTTAAAGGGAAATGTGGTTGAAATGAATAAATAAATGAAAGAAATTAACACAAAAAATAGAAACCATATTAAAACAATAAAATGGAAGCTCTTAATTAAAAGTACAAAACTGAAATCACTAGATGCCGTTAACAACAGATTAAAAGGGCAGAAAAGAATGTAACAATGAATTATTTTTTCTTATTTATTTCTTTACTTTTCAGAAAGAAAAGTGAACTGGCGGGGAATGGTGGGCAGGAGGAAAGTGTGCAATTATGAATGAATGGAAATCCAAAGACTCTGTAAACATTTAATAAAATAAATGAAAAAAAAAAGACGACAAAGTTATCACTACTTCGCCAATTGGCAGTGCAAATATATATAACTATAATGACACTTGAAAAAGAGCTCTGGCGGCCTAGTAAGAAGTTGCAATTTATAACCTCTGAAAAATCGCTGTTGGAACTGACCCATAGCTGACCCTCCAGTGGGTTTTCAGAGCCTTAAATCACACAGGAGGAGATTGTCCCTCCTTCTCCCCTGATGAGCCACTAGAAAGCCAATTATGAGTCGATTCCAGTGTGAATGAAGAATAGTGTGAAACACAGTGTATAAACTTTGTAAGCTCAACATCAAGAAGACAAAGATTCTCACCACCGGGCCAACTGGCAGCACCATGATGGATGGCATAGAGATTGAGGTTGTTAACAGGTACAGCTTACTCGGCTCCACAGTCAACGTTCTTGGCACCAGCAGTCAGGAAATTAAAAGAGGAATTGCAGTAGGTAAATCTAGTGTCAGGGATCTCTCGAGAGTACTGAGAAGCAACAGTGTCAGTCTAGAGAGTAAGGTGCACCTAAATCCAGGTCATGGTCTTTGCAGTTACTTGTCATATATAGAGAGCTGAACAATTGACTAAGGACAACAGAAGAAGAATCAATGACTTTGAGTTGTGCAGAAGAAGAGTCTTGAACATGCCATGGACCACCAAGAAAACAAATAGGTCTGCCTTGGAGAGATTGAAACCAGGTTTCTCTGTGGAGGCTAGGATTTTAAAGCTCTGTTTCACATACTTTGGGCATGTCACCACGAGAGACTGATTCTTGGAGAAGGACATTATGATTGGAAGTGTGGAGGGACAGTGAAGGAGAGGAAGACTCTGGATGAGACGGATTGATTCAGTAAGTAGGTCAATAGGAGGTAGGTGTGTCAGAGTCAGATTTGCTCAGGACAGGGCAGGCTTCAGAACCATTGCACGAATGGTTGCTATGAATCACAGGCCACTCAATGGCACATAACATACAAGTCCAAAAGAACCAATGCTTGGCTTGTAATCTTTATTGTATTTTATTTTTATTTTTTTTAGAAAATATATACTTTATTTGGTATTAATAGGTTTGAACATATTCTTTTTTAAAAATTTCCAATCATTCATTGTTACACATTTTTCTCTCTGTCCCCCCTCCCTCCCAGTTTGCTTTTTTTCTTTGGGGAAAAAAGTTCTTTCATTGCAATACAGTTCCCCCCACCCCCCGACCACTTTACTATGCAACTCTTATTCTGGAACTCTTGTCATGCCAATAATGCCTATTCATACTTTTACACAGTTATCTCCCTCGTCTGTTTCAGTGTCATGTATATTATTTATCCCCTCTTTTCTAAATTTCACGCCAACCCCCCTATAAGTCCTGTTCTATAACAGTGGTATTTTACAGCATTTGTCTTTTTATGACTGAGATATTTCACTCAGCATAATGTCCTCCGTGGTCACCCATTTTGTATAATATTTCATGAGTTCTTTCTTTGTTTTTCAGTGCTGCATAATATTCCATTGTGTGACTATACCACAGCTTCTCTAACCATTCATTTGTTGATGGGCACTTAGGCTGTTTCCAACTCCTTGCTACTGTGAACAAAGCCGTGATAAACATGGGTGTGCATATATCTGCTTGGGTGGCAGTTATGGTATCTGGGGTATATTCCCAGTAGTGGAATTGCTGGGTCAAATGGTATTTCCGTTTGCAACGTTTTGAAACAGTGCCATACAGCCTTCTGTGGTGGTTGCACCATTTTACACTCCCACCAACAATGAGTAAGGGTTGCAGTTTCTCCACAGCCTTGCCAGCATTTGTTGTTTGCTGTTTTGTTAAATTTTGCTATTGTTACAGGAGTGAGATGATACCTTATAGTTGTTTTGATTTGAATCTCTTATAGTTAAGGATTTTGAACATTTCTTCATGTGTTTGTTCGCCATGTTTTCTTTGGTGAAATGTCTGTTCATATTCTGTGTCCATTTTTCATTTGGGTTGCTTACCTTTATCTTGTCGTGGTGTCTCTAATGTATTTTTGTTATCCATTTCATCTCTTCCTGCTTTTTTAAAACTCCAATATGATTATCTTTTATTTTTTAAACTGTGATTTTAAGGAAAGTTTGCAGAGAGATTGGGCTTTCGTTCATTGATCGCTGCTCATTTTCATCCTCCTGTTTCTTTCCCTTCACTCCAAATCACTTTATAATGCACTTCTCACTCCAAATTGTTAATAGTCATACATATAAAGCCTAGACATACATTCCTTTCAGAAGACCTTTCCTTCTGTTCCAATGTGCTGTTCATGTTCTAGTCTCTTTTCTTGTTCCCTTCTTCACAGTGTCAATCTTATGTTTATAACAGCAGTCTATGCACTATTTTCCCTTCTGTGAGTGAGATACTCCACTTAGCATAATGTCTCCCACACTAATCTCTGTTGTTTGGTGTTTTACAAGTTCATGGATTTTTCAGTGCTGCATAATATTCCATTGTGTGACAGTGTCATGGTTTTTCTATCCATTAAATTTTTAATTTATAACATAAACAGGCTTCCTAACTTAAAGAACACCCTACAATCAGGAGAGAATAAAATAGATGAACGGGACCTTCTAAAAAGCAAATCCCTGCTCACCTGCTCACATAAACACACACACACACACACACACACACACACACACACACACAACACCAAAACCACACAACCCAACAACAACAACTCCTACAGGGCAAAAAGGAAACCCACAAATTTGGGGGAAATATTTGGAAATGACATATCTGACAAAAAACTCATATCTAAAATTTATCAAACACCCAAGCACCTAAACAGAAAAAAGGCAACCCAGTCACAAAATGGGCACCAGATGTGTACAGCTACTTCACCAAAAAAGACATTCAGATGGCCAAAAACACATGAAGACACGTTCAAAATCTCTATGTATCACCGATACGCAAATCGAAACCACAATGGCATACTATCTCACCCCAGCAACAATAGTGAAATTCAACACAGCAAGCAACAAATGGTGGTGAGGATGTAGAGACTGAATGTAAAATAGTATAACCATTATACTATTTAGCAGGCAGTCTGGCGCTGTCTTAAAAAATTGGAAGTAGAAATACCATTTGACGCAGTTATCCCACTACTGGGAATATGCCCTAAAGTCACCAGAGCCATAATGCAAACAGATGTATGCAAACCCATGTTTATTTCAGGATTATTCACAGTAATTCACACAATAGCAAAGAGATGGAAGCAGCCCAATGCCTGTCACTTTTTGCTTTTTTTTAAATTATTTACTTTGACCCTTGCTATAGTATTCTGTCCTTGCCACAATTTTCCCCCTTTACTTCTGAAGCCTTTTTCCTTTTCTAATATATTTCAATTAAGACTTTAAAATTGCATTTATAAACTGCTTACTTACTACCCAAATTGTTGTGAAGTGTGGTTTCATTATTCTTATTCAGTACATCAACAGAAAACTGCCAGACGGACAAGGCTGGGTCTAGAAGTGGTCGTGGCACAACATCAGATGGATCTTGGCAGAAAGCAGAGAGTACTAGAAGAATGTCTGTGTTTCATTGACTATGCAAAGATATTTGACTGTGTGGATCACAACAAACTGTAACTAATTTCTAAGAATGGGAATCCCAGAACACTTGATTGTGCTCGTGTGAAACATATGCCACACCAGGAAGCAGTTGTCAGCACAGAGCAAGAAAACAGTGTGGTTCAAAGCCAGGAAAGGAGTGTTTCAGGAATGCATCTTGTCTCCATATCTTTTCAATCTATATGCAGAGTAGATCATTTGGGAGGCTGAGCTTTATGAGGAGGAATGTGGCATCAGAATTGGAAGAAGACTCATCAACAACCTATGTTATGCAGATGACACAACCTTGCTTGCTGAAACCGAGCAGGACCTGAAGTGCTTGCTTCAGAAGGTCAAGGATTGTAGTCTTCAATATGGATTGAAGCTCAACATCAAGAAGACAAAGATTCTCACCACTGGGCCAATTGGCAATACCTTGATAGATGGAGAAGAGATAGAGGTTTTTAATAATTACAGCTTGCTCAGTTCCACAATCAACACTCTTGACACCAGCAGTCAGGAAATCAAAAGACGAATTGCATTGAGAAAATCTGCAATTATTTATTGCAGATAAATAGGTCTTTATCTCTTATAGTTGTATTGGTTGGTTTTTTGTTTGTTTGTTTATGTGAGCAGGGTCCTCTCCAAAGTACTGAGAAGCAACGATGTCAGTCTAGAGACTAAGGTGCACCTGATCAAAGCCATAATCTTCACAATTACTTGTACTGCATCAGAGAGCTAGAGAATGATAGAAGAAGAATAGATGCCTTTGAGTTGTGGTGCTGGAGAAGAGTCTTGAATATACCATGGACTACCAAGAAATCAAGTCTGTCTTGGAGAGATTGAAACAAGGTTTTATTTGGAGGCTATGATTTTGAAGCTTTGACTCACATACTTAGGACATGTGACTAGGAAGAACCAGCCCTTGAAGAAGGACATCATGCCTGGAAAGGTGGACAGACAGTGCAGAAGAGGAAAACCCTGGGTGACATGGATCCATACAGTAACTGGGGCAATGGAGGTAGGTGTGTCAGAGTCAGTGAGACTGGCGCAGGACCGGGCAGGCTTCAGAGCTGCTATCCATAGGGTTGCTATGAGTTGTAAGTGACTTGACAGCACACAACAACAACAACAACATTCAGTTCATAACCCTTTATGATTTCCATTTGATTTTTTTCCTTGACGTGTTGGTTGTTCTAAGAAAAGTTTGGGGATTTTGGTACTTTTTTTTTTCTTATTGGCATATTTCCTGTCTCAGTTACAGTGCTCAAATTTGTAAAGCTTTGTTCAATTCCTAAGCCCTTGGCCTCCAGAACTGTTGGCTAATTGCAGTGAAATAGTCCTAGTGGGCCATTCTGGGTCTTTTTTTCTCCACAGCCTTGTCTCTATAATTTTTTTCCTTCCTTGAAGAATATTCATTGCCTTAAGATTTATTTTCGGCTATTTTTCCAGTTGTCCTAAGCACAAGAGTTAATCTAAATTACCGAGTCTTCTGTAACTAAAAGCAGTAAGAGTAGTGATTTTTAATTGCTTTAAAAGTCATAATAGGGTAAGCATGAGAATCAAGAAACATCTAGGACAGAGAGCATTAAAAGATTTAGCAGGAATAGAGAACCAATAAAAACACCAACCTGTGTCTAATGAATAGAAACAATGGGAAATAGCATGGTATTTATATTAGTTATGAATTACTGCATTACAAATTACAACTCATTTGCTCACATAAAAAAACCAACCCCCAAAACACATATCTCACAGTTTCTGTGGGTCAGTAAATCAAGCGTGGCTTTATTAGCTCTTCACCTTAAGGTTCCCCACAGGGTTGGTGTAGACTCTTGCATATCTTATGGACTTCAAAAAAAACCAAAGATATGTGTCTAGAATATGGGAAAATTAGACAGGTAATAGTTAATATGTGACAGATGACTTCTGGAAATGCAGCAAATAAAAGATCAGAGCCCAAGTAACAAGGAAAACAGGACAAGATTTCATGGAAACAAATGATGTTTGGACAGAAATTGAACCATAAAAATCTCCCTAGCCTCTTCTGAGATTTAATGCACGGTGACAGTGGCACAAAGCTATACAGCTGAAAATAGAAACAAGTTCACCTAGAGGCCGTGCATACTTTTGTGGGAAGAAAAACAAAACAGCATCTGTGCATGATGTGAATTCGTTTTGCCCACCGTAATCATCTGAGAATATTCTATCACTCAACATGAGTTTATGTGCTTAATGATTGATATATATGCTCTAAACTGATTTTACACTAAGCATCTCAGTGTATTTTGAGTGTAGAGGCCAACTCTCATTTAACAAAGTATATAGTCTTGGTAGTGCTGAGGAGTGGCGACAAGTAGGTCAATTTATCCTAATTTTTGAAACCAGTCATCTAATTTTTGCTCAAGTTCATGAATGATTGCATACTTGGAAGTGTTTCATGTCAGTTTTATACATACATATTCAAATGCCAACTATTTTAATAAGTTTTTAATGTTTTGGGGTTTGTGTGTTGTTTTGTTTTTTCTATATAGGATCCAAATGAAGATACAGAGTGGAATGAAATCCTAAGAGACTTTGGCATTCTTCCCCCAAAAGAAGAGCCGAAAGATGAAATTGAAGAAATGGTTTTACGTTTACAGAAAGAAGCAATGGGTATAGTTGTGCCCCTGGTGGGCTGGGTGAAGAGGCTAGAAGAGTTATAATAGTAATAGCATATTTCATGAGCTGAGAGTAGGAGGGAGGATGTTAAAGTCATTTAATTTGAACCCCATGAGTAATTTCAAAATTGGGATGCTGGCACTGTTGTTGTTGTTGATTGCCTTCGAGTTGAGCACGACTCATAGCAACCCTATAGACAAAAGGCCTGAAACCCCTCTACAACTATCAATGTTTATCAAAGTTCATAGAGTTTCCAGAGGCATGTTATTTAAGAAGTGGGTGCCACTCCTGCTTCCAAAACCGTCATAGTATGTTATTGTTTTTATGTGCCACTGAGTCGCCTGCGATGTATAGTGACCCTATGTACAGCAGCTCTAAACCCTTCCTTGTCCTGAGCCAGTATCACTAATTCAGACACACCAACCCCCATAGCCCCAGTTACTGTATCAATCCATCTCATTCGGGGTCTCCCTCTCCCGCAATGTCCATCCACCATTCCAAGCATAATGTCTTTGTCTTAGGACTGATCTCTCCTGGCCATGTGCCCCAAAAATTGAGGTGGAGCTTCAAAATCCTAGCCTCTAAGGAAAGACTTGATTTCACACTCTCTAAGACAGACCTATTTGTTTTCTTGGCAGTCCATGGTATGTTCAAGACTCTTCTCCAGCACCACAACTCAAAGGCATTTATTGTTCTTCTGTCATCCTTAGTCATTTTCCAGCTCTCTGAAGCATAACAATTAACTGAGAAGACCATGGCCTGGATTAGAGTCATCTTTGTATCTAGACTGACATTGTTGCTCTTCAGCACTCTGGAGAGGTCCATGACAGCAGATTTTCCAAATGCAATTCATCTTTTGACTGTTGATCATAGATCCAAGCAAGTTGTAATTGTTAACAACTCAATCTCTTCTCCATCCAATATGGTGCTGCCAGTTGGCTCAGTGGTGAGAATCTTTGTCTTCTTGATGTTGAGCTTCAATCCATATTGAAGACCACAGTCCTTGATGTTTTTGCAGCAAGAGCTTCAGGTCGTCCTCAGTTTCAGCATATTGTAGGTTGTTAATGAGTCTTCTTCTAATCCTAATGCCACACTCCTCCTCATAAAGCCCTGCTTCTCGAATGATCTGTTCTGAATACAGATTGAAAAGGTACAGGGACAAGATACATCCCTGATGCCCTCCTTTCCTGATTTTGAACCGTGCAATGTTTCCTTGCTCTGTTCTGAGGACTGCTTCTTGGTCTAGATTTTGTATAAGTATGAGCAAGTGCTCTGAGATTCCCATTTTCCTCAAGGTTAGCCACAATTTGTTGTGATCCACGCAGTCAAATGCCTTTGCATAGTCAATGAACCACAGGTAGACATTCTTCTGGTACTCTCTGATTTCTGCCAAAATCCATCTGACATTGGCAATAATGTCCCTAGTGCCATGACCTTTTCTAAACTCAGCCTGTATTTCTGATAGTTCTCTGTCAATGTTCAAGTCTTTTCTGGATAATCTTCAGCAGGATTTTGACTCTGTATATACTCCTTCCATCTGCTTTAATGCTTCTTGAATCATTCAATATCCTACCCATAGCATCCTTAAGCATTGCAACTCATGGCTTGAATTTATTATTTATTTCTTTCAGCTTAAAACATGCCGAGCGAGTTCGGCCCTTTTGATTTTCCAACTCCAGCACCTTGCACATTTCATTATAATATTTTGCCTTGTCTTCCCAAGAAGCCCTTTGAAATCTTCTAGTAAGCTCCTTAAACTTCTTGATTTATTCCCTTTGCTTAGGCTTCTCAGTGCTCTATTTCAAAGTCTCTTCTGCCATCCATTTTCTTTTCTTTTTCTTCCTTCTTAGTAATGACATTTTGCATTCTTCATGAACAATATTCTTGATATCTTTCCACAGCTTATTTGGTCTTCATTCATTAGTATTCCTGAGTCCTGTGGATATGATTTAACCTTCTTTAGTTTTAATTTGAACTTGCATATAAGCAGCACCTGGCCTAGTTTTTACTGCTGATATTGAACTTCTCCAACAGTTCCTTCCACAGATATAATCAGTCTGATTCCTGTGCATCCCATTAGGTGAAATTCAAGCGTATAGCTTGCGTTTATGTTTCTTATAAAAGGTATTTGCTATGAACAGATCATTGATTGTACAGAATTCTATCATTCTTATCTCCAGCCTCATTTCTGTCACCAAGTCCATATTTCAGACTACTGATCCTTCTTCCTGATTCCCAACTTTTACATTCCAGTCACCCAGTATCATTAAAGCATCCTAGTTACATGTTCAATCGATTTCTGACTGCAACAATTAATAGAAGTCATGTATTTCCTCCTCTTTGGCTCTGGTTGTAGGCACATAAATTTGAATGACAGTCGTATCAACAGGTCTTCCTTGTATGAGTATGTATATTGTCCTGTCACTCACAAGATGGATCTAGAAATGGCCTTTTTAACTATGAAAGCAACCCTGTTTTCCCCCACCTTTTCATCTCCAGCATAATAGAGCATATGATCTTGGGATTCAAAATGTCCCATGTCAATCCATCTCATTTCACTAATACCCAATATATCAATATTTATGCACTCCATTTCTTTCTTTACAATATCTAGTTTACTCTACATTCATGCTTCTCACTTTCCACATACCAACTGTTAGTTTCTTCTTGTAACTGTTTCTCCACCTTTGTGTTTCCAAATTTGAGGGCTTAACTTCAGTTGCCATGTCTGTTATCTTAGGGCACACTCCAAGTGTGCTCTACTGTACATAGGGGTTTCAAAGGCCAGTTATGTTTCAGAAGTGGATGGCCAATCTTTCTTCGTAGGCACCTAATATGGTTAAATTGCATATTAAAAGTCACATACTCATTAGTAGTAGCAAAAATACCCTATTTTCAGCTAGGAAAGTTTTTCTCTTCCAGTATATCCCTCTACCTGCAACTTCCTTCTATTTATGTAATAAATAATATCATTAAGGAGCTCTGGTAACCTAGTCGTAAGGGGCTGTGCTGCCAACCGAAAGGCATGTGGATCGAACCCACGAGTTGCTCTACAGAAGAAAGATGGGCAATATCCTCCCATATGACATCAATAGTCATTTCATTTATCAAGGCTTCTCAGTACTTAAAGAGAGCTACATGTTGATGTATGGGATCAAATTAATATTTCAGATCTGATGGCATGGTGTGCTGTGTGTTCCAGTGTTAACTAAAACTCACTCACTCATTGCCATTTAATCAGAACTATCTCTTCATTAGCCCTCCAGTAAGCAGTTTTTAAGAAGTTTTCCAATAGGAGGATATCAACTCTTCTCCTAAGTCTTACTTGTAGACAGGAAGCACTAGAGAGACATATCACAACTCCCTACCGACTGACTACACCACAAGTTCAAACTCACCAGGTATTCTACGGGACAAAAATAGGCTGTCCTCTTCTGTGAAGATTTCCAGCTTTGGAAACTCAATGGAGGGTCTTGATGGACTTGACTCAAAGGCAGTGGGTTTAGTTTTGGGTTTGGAATTGATTTTTACATCTACCATTAAATTTATAGTAATAGTTCCGTAAACTTTAAGAGAGTGATAACACTTAAGTATTGCAGTTTTTCCAACATTTACTCTATTGTGTGACTAGCTGTTCCAAGTTTCTTGAAAGGTAACACTGATGTACACTTAGATAAGATACTATTTTTTCCACAATAAGGGTAAAGTAAGGAAATCTTTTAAGCAATTCAGTTAAATCCAAATTGTGTTATTTTAGTTAAACCATATGAGAAGATGAGTCTTGCACAGTTGAAGGAAGCTGAAGATGAATTTGATGACGAAGATATGCAAGCTATTGAAATATATAGGTACAATGATTTAATGGGATTAATTATGAGTTTCTTTTCTTCATTTTTTGGCCTTTACTTAAATAGAACCTTTACCAGTAATATACAGCAGAACTTTACTAAGTTACATATGAATAAAGTAGAAAATAGCAATTTTTAAAATGTCACAATTCTCCTTCTAATAAAGGTATCTTTTACTAGTTTCTGTGAAACAATTATATATATTACATAAGACACATTCCTTGAGGTATTATTGCCAGTTTCACAGTGATAAAGGAGTTTGCTTACTTCTCCCCAAAGTTAATGAGATGAGGTAGGGCTGCAATGAAGCAGATGTTGATGAGTCAGCTCCCAATTCTAATTAATAGTGACCCTCTGTACAAGAGATTGAAGCATTGCCTGGCCTTGTGCCATCCTGACGACCTCTGCTGTACTTAAGCTCATCCAGGGACTGGCCCTCCTGACAGCATGTTTGACGTATGTGAGACAAAGTGTCACAATCTTTGCTTCTAAGGAGTACAGTGGCTCCACTTTGCCAAGACAGATTTGTTCTTTCGGCAGTCCTTTGCAGCAAGGGTAATAAGGCATGTTGTCTGTGTGTTGTGGGGTACATTCACAAACTCTTGAACTCAGAAGTAGATTGAGGGAAGACCATTTTTTCCGTACACATCTAACACGTGCATCACAGTTTTAAGCCATTGTTCTGGCAGCAGGTATACTCCTTCGGTTGGTTGTTACTCACCTCATTGGAGCTGGGACTAGCTCATGGCTGATCTTCCAGCAGGTTTTCAGAGGATGTAAATTGCACAGGAGAAGGCTGCCTATCTTTCTCCTGCAGAGCAGCTGATGGATTTAAACCGAATGCCTTTGAGGTGACAGTGCAACCCCTTACCCAGTAGGTCATTTGACTTCCCTCTGGTGATATTAGGGCCCATGATTGGACCAGTAGTTTCTGATTCCTCAATTTTTAGATCGTGCCAAAGAAAGCCGTTCCCTTTGCAGACCAGTTCTACAGTGTTGCACGGGGAGTCATTTCTGTTAGTCCAGCCCACAGCCTACTCCTTCTGTCTTTCATTATATTTGTATGCCGTCAATTCTTTATATATAATTCCTTTCCGCTTAAAATAGTTAGAGAGCTTTCTGTTTATGCAGCTGAAACCCAAGAGAAAAGAGAGTTGAAAGCTGTAGATCATTGAACATTTGATGACTTCCTGGTGGAAAAACTAACCTATATGCTTCCCTCTCTCCTTCCCAAATACTACTGAAATAACAAAAAGTTAAAGGGAGCGGGGAAGAAATTAGGCATAGTTTCGTCTTCCCTGAAAGAAAACTTTTAAAATCAGTTTAAGATATTAAGGTAATGAAATAAAATTGAAGAAACTTAATGATAGTTACACTGAATACTTACTGCATTCCGAGTCAAGCTCATAAAAGACTTTTGGAATAACACCAGTTCTGAGTCTATATCTATATCACATGAGGGAATTTGATGGACTTTAATTTGAAAACTCTAAGAAAGCCTTGGACTTGAATTATTATCCTTGGCATTCACTTTGTAGGCTTGAAGTTTGCTTAAATTATTTGCTATATATATAAAGTGAGATATTTAAATGAATGTGCTTTTTTAATAAAATAAAAATTTCATTAAAAATAAATAAAAGCAATAAATTTGGGGCTGGAAGTATTTAAAAATTTTCATCACTGCCATACTTCCTAAACTATTAGCTGTATTTTTTCTTTATTTATTTAACATGTGAAGTAATGCCAGAGAAAGGAGGGGAATAAGTAGCTTGAGCTAACTTAGAGTCACAGAATCATTGGATATTAGGAAATTTACAAAAATGTTAGAAGCCATTTTAATTTTCCTCATGAATCTAACCATTCAACAACTGAATTGTTAAAATATGTACATTTTCAGAGAACTTGTGTGGTACAAATGTGAAGATTTCAGTGGAAAAAGAATAACTCTGTGGCATGAGCAAGATGACACATCCTTGATTGCTGAAAGGGGGACTTGAAGCACTTGCTGCAGTAAATGAAGGACCTTCAGATTTCTAGGCACAAACTGGTGATCACATCCAGGGCTTCATCCTTTTGTTTAAATATGTCAGGCAATATTCTATCAATTCCTGGGGTCTTATTCTTTGACAATTCCTTCAGAGTAGCTTCTCCCTTACCATTGCTTCTTGATCATACGCTATTTCATTGTTCTGTGTTGGCCAATTCTTTTTGATACAGTGACCGTGTACTCCTTCCATCTTCTTTTGAGGCTTCCTGGAACATTCTATATTCTACTGTTGCATCCTTAAGTATTGCAACTCGAGGCTTGAATTTTCTTTTCTTCAGTTCTTTCAGCTTAAGAAATGTAAAGAGAGTTCATCTGTTTTGATTTTCTGACTCCAGCTCTTTGAACATGGCATTATAACTTTGCTTTGTCTTCTGAGCTGCCCTTTGAAATCTTCTTTTCAGCCCTTTAACTTTCTGATTTCTTCTCTTCACTTTGGCTTCTCACCATTTTAGTGCAATATTCAGAATCTCTTCTAACATACATCATTTTTTGTCCTTTTTTTGTCTTTGTAATGACTTCTAGGGACAGCTACCTGGCCAACTGACTGGAAAATATCTGTATTTATTACAGTTCCCAAAAAGGCAATCTAACAGAGTGTGGAAATTATCTAACAGTATCACCAATATCACATGCAAGTAAAATCATGCTGAAGATTATCCACAAATGACTAGAAGAGTATATTGGCAGAGAACTGCTAGAAATAAAAGCTAGGTTTAAAAGAGGCCATGGCAGTAGGGATATCATTGCCAATGTCAAATGGATCTTGGCTGAAAGCAGAAAGTACCAAAAGAATGTCTATTGTTGATTTGTTGACATGCAAAGGCAATTGACTGTGTAGATCACAGAAGAATGAGAATCCCAGAACACATAAATCTGTTCATGTGAAATGTATACTTAGACCAGGAAGCTGTTGTACAAACAGAGCAAGAGAACATTACATGGCTCAAAATCAAGAAATGAGGGTGTCAGGAGTGTGTCCTCTCTCCAAACCTTTACAATCTATTTGGAACAGATAATTCGGGAGGCTAGACTTTATGGAAAAGTATATGGCTTCAAGATTGGAGGCATATCAACTACCTGTGCTGTGTAGATGACTCAATCTTGCTTCCTGAATCTGAGGAGTACTTCTGTTGCAGAAGGTCAAGGATTGCGGTCTTCAATATGGAATGCATCTCAACATCAAGTTTCTCACCACTGGGCCAACTGGCAGCATCCTGATAGATGGAGAAGAGATTGTGATTGTTCACAATTTCATCTTGCTCAAATCCACAATCCATACTCTTGGCACCAGCACTAAAGAAATCAAAAGACAAGTTGCTTTGGGATAGTCTGCTGTCAAGGATCTTTCAAGAGTGTTTAAGAGCAACAGTGTCAGTCTAGAGACTTACGTGAACCTGATCCAGGCCATGGTCTTCTCAGTTGCTTGCTATGCATCTGAGAGCTCACCATGACTAAGGGTGACATAAGAAGAAATAATGCCTTTGACTTGTAGTGCTGGAGAACAGTATTCAGCATAACATGGACTGTCAAAAGAACAAACAGGTCTATCCTAAAGAGAGCGAAATCAGGTTGCTCCATGGAGGCAAGCATTTTGAAGCTCCATCTCACATGCTTTGGGCATATTTCCAGAAGGGACCAATCCTTGGAGAAGAACATCATGCTTAGAAGGGTAGAAGGTCAGAACAGGAGAGGAAAACCCTGAATGAGATGGGTTGACACAGTGACTGCCACAATGGGGGGTAGGTATATTAGAGACAGATTGTCTCAGGATAAGACAGAGTTCAAAGCAAAGGCACATAACAATAGCTTTCAATTTGGATTACATCTCAACATCAACAAAACAAAGGTCTTCATTACTAAGCAAATAAATTGCAAAATCATGATAGATGGAGAAAGGATTGAAGTTGTCAGTGATTTGTTCTTACTTGGACTAACAACCAAAAACGTTTGGTACGAGCAGTCAAGAGATCAGGAGATAGATTGCACTGGGCAAGTCTGCTATTAGGAACCTCTCCAAAATATTGTAGAACAGTGATGTCAGTCTAAAGACTAAAGTGCACCTGGTTCAGGACATGGTCTTTTCAATAATGAATAAGGATGATAGTAGAATTGATGCCTTTGAATAGTGGTGTTGGAGAGAGTAATGAATATCTTATTGACTGCCAAAAGAACAAATATGTCTTAGAAAAAATGCAGCTGAAGTGCTTCTTGGAGATAAAAATGGTGACACTTTGTCTCTCATACTTTGGACATGTTTCTAGGAGATACTATTCCTTGGAAAAGGATATAATATTATGCTTAACAAGGTGGATGATCAGCAAAAGAGAAAGACTCCCAGTTGGATGGATTGACACAGTCATTGCAGACACTACAATCACAGGTTGGAAAGATGAATATTTCCAACAACATGGTTGATGGAAAAGATATCATATTGGGAAAGGTAGTGGGTTAGAATAAAAAGGATTATCCTCCACAAGGTGGCTTGACACAGAGACTGTGGCAATGGACGACAGAGTATATCAGAGATGGTGAGAATGGTGCAAAATAGCGTATGGTTCATATCTATTGTTTATAGGATTGCTATGACTCATAGTCAACTCAATGGCACCGAATAGCAGAGTATAGAAATTAATTTGAACAATGTCATTAATACCATATATAAGTAAAATATTGCTGAAGATTACAAAAAAAATGGCTGAAATAGAACATTGACAAAAACTGTCAGATATTCAAGCTAAATTCAGAAGAGAGATATCACCGTGGTCTCAGATGGCTCTTGGCAGAAAGCAGAGAATTTCATTCAGTGGGAAAAGGCATTTTTACTGTGTGGATGGATCATAACAATTTATGGCTAACCTTAAGAAAAATGAGTATTCTAGAACACTTAATTGTGCATGTGAAATGTATTCATAGATTAAGAAGCAGTTATCCAACCAGAACAAGAGAACACTGTGTTTTTTTAAATCTGAAAAGATGTGCACAAGTTTGTATCATTTATCCATCTGATTCAATGTGTATGCTGCAAATAATTTCAGAAGCTGGAGTATATGAAAAGGAATGTGGCATCAAAATTGGAAGAAGACTCATTAACAACCTGTGTTATGCAGATGACAAAACCTTGCTTGCAGAATTTGAAGACTTGAAGCACTTACTGCAGAAGATCAAAGATCTTCAGTATGGGTTGAACATCAAGAAAACTAAAGTGCTCACTACTGGAGTAATATGCAGCAGCTTGAAGAAGAGATTGAAGTTGTCAATTATTTCCTTTTACTTTGATCCACACCAATACTCATGGGACCCTTGCTTTTGTTATGTGCTGTCTCATGCTAAGACTCATACTGATCCTAAGAACAACAGATCAGAGCCTGGCCCTAAACTTTGCCATCTTCAAAAGACGTGGTACATTGGGAAAATATGTCAGGGACCTTTCCTAAGTATTAAAGAGCAGAAATATCAGTTTAAAGATTAAGGTGCACATGATCCAAGCCAGACAGAGTATTTTCAGTTCCTTCCTACGTATATGAATGTTGGACAGTGAATAAGAATGACTGGGGGGTGGGGAAGGGAATTGATTCATTACAATTGTAGTGTTGGTGAAGAGTTTTGAATGTTTCATAGACTACCAAATGAACAAACACATATATCTTGGAGGAAGTACAACCAGGATGGGAAAGGGAAAGAGTCATATAAAGAAATATCCTTAACAAAGTGGATTGGCACAGTGACTGTAATGGTCTCCCACGTGGTGGGCATTATGAGGATGGTGCAGGATAGAAACTAGGACTAAGTTCTGAACTGTTGACCATAGGGTCACTATGAACTGTATTTAAGTCACCTAGCAACAACAACATATGATTCTTTAAAAGACTATATGAATGCTACACATTTTTTAAATATATGGAAATGACCTAAAAATCTAACAGGTTTTAAGTGTAATTTAATTTCCTTTTTTTAATTAGAGAAAAGCGCATGCAGGAATGGAAAGCCCTTAGGATAAAACAGAAATTTGGAGAATTAAAAGAAATTTCTGGAAATCAGTATGTGAATGAAGTCACAAATGCTGACAAGGATGTGTGGGTTATAATTCATCTGTATAGATCAAGGTAATGACCATAGCATTTTCTCAAAATATTAATAAGCTGATGTTTTAAAAACATATATTTCTGGTGAGCTCTGGTGGCCTAGTGGCAAGAAGCTGCACTGCAGTCCCAAAGGTGTGCAGTTTAAATCCACCAGATTCTCTGCTGAAGAAGGAGGGACAATCTCCTCCTGTACCAGTCATTTCTGACTGATTTGATGGTACACACATAAAAAATAATTTTAAAAAAACAAAAACCAAAAACATATATTTCTTATTTTAATATTTTGTAAGACATATAGAAGTAGGCAAGGAAAAGATACACATGGGTACACATATTTAGAGTCTGATTTTCATTGACTCTCAGAATTAAATTAAGTACTTAGAATTATTATAATTTGTAATTTAAAGAGCATGCAACACTTAAAAAAATAAGTACTCTTCAGTAATTAATTTGTAAAACCTTTTCATTTAAAAAAGTTTTATACATATAAAAAGTGTGAAAAAATGAAAACTACGTATATCAGCTACCTATATGCAATAATTCATATTTTACTGTATTTATTTATGTCTGTATATTTACATAAACATTTTAAAGTAAACTATATATAACATAACTTCAGTCCTTTTGTGATTAAAATAGACTTTTAATATTCTGAAAATAATTTCTCCCAATCTTCTGTAAAACTATTATTTTAGTTCTTCCTTAAATATAAGCTATTTTTATTTCAATTATCTCACAGAAAATCACAGAGTATTTAACATGCAATTACGTTTATGATATTATAATTCTAACATATTATGCAATGTTGATAGACACTACATCAAATGTTTTCATGATATATACATATGAGAGTGTTAACATAACTTTAGTCTTATATGTTGTCATTGTTGTTGATTGCTGTCGAGCATGACTCATAGTAACCCCATGAACAAAAGACTTTATTTTTTATTTTCAACAATAAGGATTTCTTCTTGTACATTAATATATTAGCATTTTCACACCTGACAAAAGAAATAATTCCCCTAGTTTTGCATATATATTTCTTGTGGGAGGACACTGGCCACTGGCCATCTTTCTCTTGTGAAGCCACTGGTGGATTCAAACCTTTGGATAGATGGACCCTTTGGGATAGCAGTGCAACTCTCTATCCACTAGCTAACAGAGCTTCCTTCAGGCTATACAAGTCTGGTATTATGATACATCTTATTAGCATCAATGAAGAAATGGCTTATTCTTACCTTTAGAAATGATGCTTGAACCCTTGGCAAAGTCTCCTTCATCCTAGCCATTCCTTGGAGTCCAACAAGTGGTTCCACATATCTTCATAAGCCACTCTGCCATCTTCAGGGTTTGCTTCTCGCCTGGTCCATGCCCATTTGGAATAACCTTATAAAAGTTAATTAGGGAGAATACAATATATGCACGTAAAAGTTGGATGATGAATAAGAAAGACAGGATGGCTTTGAATCATAGTATTGGAGAATAGTACTGAATATATTATGGACTGCCAAGAAAACAAGCAAATCTGTCTTGGAGAATGGTGCAACCAAGATGCTCCTTATAGGCAAAGATGATGATAATTATTTTCATATTTTTGGGGCTTGTTGTCAGGAGGTGCTAGCCCTTGGAAAAGGACATTATGCTGGGAAGATAGGGGGTCTGTAAAAAAGAGGAAGACCTGCAATAAAATGTTAATACACAGGGACTGCAACAGTGTGCTTGAGCATGGTGGAGGCAGTGAGGATGGTGTAGGACAGGATAAGGTTTCAGTCTGTCTTCACTGGGTGGCTGGCTGTAAGTTGTAGTTGATTCAGTGGTACCTAACAACAGCACCACCACCACCATTGTACATATGCAAAGGTCCATAGCCAGGATGCTATTCCCTGGCTACTCCCAAAGCTGCAGTTTTGGGAGAAGGGAGCAGTGCTGTATCATTGCACAGAAGGATAAGGCAGATCATTTGCAATTCTACACCAAAGTGGAGCTGCATATTCCCAGAATTTCATTTCTCATAGAAGGAACATTTCTAATGTCAGTCCTCATTCTCTCTTGCCTTGGGGCTTTTAGCAAGTCCAAGGACAGAAAGCATAATTGTAACCTTCATTGTCCTCATTTTAATGTCTACATAATCAGTCTCTTCTCTTCCAAGGCTTCAGAATGAAAGCAAAAAGCAGTTTATGCCTATTTAAGCTCTGTTGTTTACCATATTAACAGTCAAATGTTGATAGGTTGCCATGTCCCATAATAGGAAACATTACTTTTATTACAGCTAGCATTCTTACTAGATTGATTTTTAAGTTATTTTAAAGTCTTATAATTACCTTTACTAAAACCAATTTCTAGATATTACTAGCATTATTTCCTTAAATAGTGTAGTGATAGATACATTTATAAAACTGACATCTTTATGTGACAAAGGTTAGACAATAAGTTGGCCCATTGGATATCTTTTCTGAGATCCATTATGGCAGAACAGTACTCATTTTTAGTAACAAAGTTAGTTACTTTAAAGGTTATTTTTAGATAAATTAATATAACATTGACAAGTGATTGTCAAGAGCTTAAATGGGGTTTTATCTAGTTTAAACGTAGCAATCATTCTATAGTAGAAAGGTGATGCAATCTTCTCCCATTAAGATTTGTAGTTTTGGAAGCTTGTTGGAAGTTGTCATGAGTCAGAATCAATGTGAGTGGGATTTTGTTTTGTTTTCCAAACACTTAAAGAGTAAGGGCTCTGTCTAGACATAACGGAACAACAAAAACATTCTGAGCAGCACTGAACTTTGCTGCAGTGCTGAGGAATGAGCCTTTTAAGGTGGACAGCACTCCCAATATGACTGGATAAGAGCTGAAGAGAAAATGTTAATGACACGCATGGATTAGAGCTTTTGGGATCTTCATTTGTGTGTGGCAATTCAAAATGAGAAGAAATGGCTGCAGATAGCCATTAATAATCAGGATACTGAATGGATGAAACATGAATCAAGGAAAATTAGAAGTTGTCAGAAATTAAGTGAGCCACATAAAGATGTCATGGACATTAGGAAGTGCAACCAGCGTGCTCTGTAGAGGCAACAATGGTAACACTTTGTGTGTATATTGGTACATGTTGTCAGAAGGCACTAACTCTTGGAAAATTACATGATGAAAAAAAATTTGAAGAAAATGACATGATGCTTGGAAAATTAGAAGGTCAATACAGGGAAGAATGAGATGGGCTGACAAAGTGACTGCAACAATGAGATTGATCTTAGTGGAGATTGTGAGGATAGTGCAGGGCAGGGCAAGACTTGTTCATGGTTCCGCTTCTGCTGTGAGTTAGGGTTGACTTGATAGCACCTAACAATGCATGAGTGAGGTGAAATAGCCTAGTGTTGACCATTTTTTATCAATCATATGGTCTATTATAATAGAAATATAAATGTAAAGGAACAGCATCACATTCATTATGAAAAACATTTCAAGAGCTATCCTCAAGTACAGTGCTGACAGTGATAGGTGATCTAAATACATACAAGGAGGACCTGCAAATACAACTATTATTTAAATTTATACTTTAACTGCTAAAACCAAAGATGAAGATATTATTTCTACCAGCCTTTGGAATATAAAACTTTATCAAGCTGTATAATAATAACTGATTTGTAATGCAAAAGTTGCAAACAAAAAAAGGATTGATTGATAGTTGGAAAATATAGCCCTGGTGTTAGAAACAAGGTCAGAGATTGCATTCTAGAACTTTATAAGACAAATTACTTATTCAATGGAAATACTTAAAAAAGCAAAACCCAAGTTGTGACTATTCGATATACTTTACCAGATGGTAAGTCACAGGAATCAAATGGAATGCATAGCTATAGAGTGGAAAAGGTCAAGAATAAGAAAAAGTCAAAACAAGGCCAGGTACCAACTATGGAACACTCCGTCAAATGCTCATTTATAAACTCAAGGTGAAGATGAAGAAAATGAAAGCAAATCCATAAGAACCAAAATGAAGTTAGAGATTGTCTCAGTAATAGATGTGATGGATTGAACACTAATTACAAAGACCAGATAAGTAGTGGGATGACATCAAGTGTATCATACATAATGAAAGAAAAAAGGCATTACAAAGATAGGAAATAAAGAAAAGCCCCAAAACATGTCAGAAAAGACTGAAAGGTAGAAATAGAGCTTGATAATGATATATACTCTTTTTGTTAAAAACTATGTAAAGATATATATTTTCCCCCTAAGAATCTTATAATGTTAGACTGAGACAAATAGTCTATTGGAATTTTTTAAAGTTATTATGTCTACTATTTCTCTTTTTAGCATCCCAATGTGTTTGTTGGTTAACCATCATCTCAGTCTCCTAGCGAGAAAGTTTCCTGAAACTAAATTTGTTAAAGCCATTGTGAACAGCTGTATTCAGCATTACCATGACAACTGTTTACCAACCATTTTTGTTTATAAAAATGGTCAGATAGAAGGAAAATTCATCGGAATTTTAGAATGTGGAGGCATAAATCTCAAGGTAGAAGGTAAGCATATTTTTATTTTAAAAATTACTTATAACAATAATGTGCAAACTCCTATAAATTAAAAAGTATTATGAAAGTTTCTTTCCTTAAAAATGTGGCTGTTTTCTTTAGTCTTTTTCTGTATGTCCCCAGATTTACTACAGTGATAGATTTGCTTAACAGTTCTGTTTCCTACTGCAAATGAGATGCAAATGGTCTTCTACTTTAGAATCGGAGTCAACCTATCCAACTAAATTTCTCAGTATTTTCTGGTATTCAGGCACTGCTTGCAGACATATGTCACTATTTTGGGTAATCCTACTTTGCTTTATATTCTTTTTCTTTACTTAAAATAGCCTACTATTCTTTATTTTACCTGAAGAAATGCTATTCTTTTTTTAGTATTCTCCAGTCCTATTTATTCCATTATATAATACTGGACAAGTTTAAATTCTACACTTCTCTTCTCTATAGCATGTATTCTCTACAGAATTTAATTTTTTTTTTAGGTAAGCCTTACTCTTTTTTTCCTTCTTTTTTTTTTTCTATTGTAAATTTAGTGAAAACTTACAGAAAGGGTGGTTTTCATGCATTCATTGAAAGACGTTTTCCCTCTTCTCCCTCCCCTAATTAACTTTGTAATGCATGTCTTGTTCAGATTGCCAATTGTCATATATAAAATGTCTCATCATACATTTCTTTCCAGTAGTCCTTCGCTTCCCTTATTCCACTGTAATGCTCATTAGCTATCCATTCATTTTTTTGCTCTCCCACCTTACTATGTCCATCCTGCTTTTTTAACAGTGGTCTCATATAGTATTTCTCTTTTTGTGACTGAGACATTTCATTCAGCATAATATCTTCCAGACTCATCCAAGTTGTTGCCTTCGAATCAAGCACAACTCTATGAACAAAAGGCCTGAAGCCCCTCTACAACTATTGACATTTATCAAAGTTCATAAAGTTTCTAGAGGAATGTTGTTTAGGAAGTGGATGCCACTCCTACTTTCAACAGGGACCTCTACAGAGCTCAAAAGCAACAATGTCAGTCATTGAGTCAGTCACTTGGGGGTGCTATCATTAAGCACCCACATGCAAACCAAAAGCTCTCAGTTTGAACCACTAGCTAGCTACTCTGCAAGAGAAAGATATAGCAGTCTGCTTCCAGAGACATTTACTACCTTAGTAACCCTACACGACAATTCTGTAGGGTCACTGTGAGTTGGCATTAACTTGATGGCAATAGGTTTTGAAAATTGGGTTGCTTCAATTGCTGCAGAATGACCCTCTCTTTTCTGTCTC
>NW_006399970.1:1200706-1207842 GCF_000299155.1 Elephantulus edwardii
GGGCACCCTTCCTGTTTTTGAAAGATGCAGTGTCTCCTTGCTCTGTTCTGATGACTGCCTCTTGATTCAAGTATAGGTTTCACATAAGCACAATCAAATATTCTGGGATTACCATTCTTCTCAAAGTCAGTCACAGCTTGTAATCCACACAGTCAAAAGCCTTTCTCTGGTACTCTCTGCTTTCTTCCAAGATCCATCTGACATTAGCTATAATATCTCTAGTAAGACGTATGGCCTCTTCTAAAACAAGCCTGCACATCTGGCAGTTCTCTGTTGACTTTTGGATAAATTTCAGCAGAACCTTGCTTGCATGTGATATAAATGATGTTGTTCGATAATTTATGCTTTCTGTCGGGTCACCTTTCTTTGGAATGAAAACAAATGTCAATCTTTTCCAGTCACTTGGACACTTGGCTCTCCTCCAGAAGTGATTTATATTTTCAATCCAAATTCTAATCCTTATCCCACCTCTTTGGAGGCATTATGATCATTAATTTAATGTGCTTCCAGTGCATTCTGTTATGCTCCAACTACATATAAAGAAGTTTTAAAATGTTGTTGTTTTGTGCTATCGAGTCGCCTACGACTCATAGCAACCCTATGTACAACAGCCATAAACCCTGCTCTGTCACATGCGAATCTTATTGTCTGCGATATACCTATCCCTATTACCCCAGTCACTGAATCAATCTACATCATAGAGGGTCTTCCTCTCCTGCATTGTCCTTTCACCCTCTCAAGCATGATATCCCTCTCCAAGGACTGGTATCTCCTTGCAGCATGTCCAAAGTATGTCTGACAAAGCTTCAGAATCCTTGCCTCCAAGGAGCAGACTGGCTTCACCCTCTCCAGGACAAACATGTTTGTTTTCCTAGCAATCCATGGTATATTCAATACTCTTCTCCAACATCACAGCTCAAAGGCATAAATTCTCCTTCTATCATCCCTAGTCATTGTCCAGCTTTCTGATGTATAGCAAGTAATTGCAAAGACCATGGCCTGTATCAGATGCACCTTAGTCTCCAGCCTGATGTCATTGCTCTTCAGTACTCTGGAGAGGTCCCTGACAGCAGACATTCCCAATACAATTCATCTTTTTTTTTTCTGGTACCAAACGTGTTACTTATAGAGCCAAACAAACTGAAACTGTTAACAGTCTCACTCTACACCAACCATCATGATGCTGCCAATTGGCCCAGCGGTGAGAATCTTTGTTTTCTTGATGTTGTGCTTCAATCCATATTGAACGCTGCTGTCCTTGACCTTCTGCAGCAGGTGCTTAAGGTCCTCCTCAGTTTCAGCAAGCAGGCTTGTGTCGTCTGCATAATGCAGATTGTTGATGAGTCTACTTCCAATTCAATATATATATATATATAATTTGTATTATGAATATTCAATAAATGAGATGTTATTGTATTATTCTACAGCTTTCTCTTTAACTCCACAATATTGTTTTCAAGTTCTACTGGTTGAATCATTCTGTCTAGCATTTTCTCAGCAAATATGCTCCAGTTGGTTAACCATTCACCTGCTGCAGTAATTAATTTCTTATTTTCACATTTTACTCTGAACCTCCTGGGTCCACATGTGAGAACTTTTTGATAATATATAGGAAATTGTAGGGTTATACATTTTCAATTTCATTACTGTTTACTCATTACTGTTGAATCAAAATGGACTGATGGCCCACATGCCAGTCATGAACAGGAGGACAGTGCCCTTTCTCCCATGGAGCCACTGATGGATTTGAACCACCTGTCTTGGGGTTGGCAGTGCAACTCTCTACCAGTAGGCCATCAGAACTCCCTTTCAATCTTATTAGCTATTTCAAATTGTTCTAGGAATAAAACCTTTTGATTTTGAATTTATTCCGACTCACAGTGACTATTCATTGGTTTTGAGGACTAATGTGGCATCAGGATAGGAAGAAGACTCATCAACAGCTTGCATTACACAGATGACACAATCTTGCTTGCTCAAACTGAGGAGGACCTGAGGCATTCAATATGGATTGAAGCTCAACATCAAGAAAACAAAGATTTTCACCACTGGGCTGGTTGGCAGCATCATGATAGAAAGTGAAGAGATTGAGATTGTTAAGTTTCTATTTGCTTGGCTCTAAAATCAGCACTCTTGGTACTAGCATCCAGGAAATCAAATTGCATTGAGAATGTCTGCTGTCAAGGACCTCTCAAGAGCAACAATGCCAATCTTGAGACTAAGGTGCTTCTCATCCAGGCCATGGTCTTTGCAGTTACTTGCTATGCATCAGAAAGGTAGACAATTATTAGAGGTGATAAAAGAATTGACAACTTTGAGCTGTAGTGCTGAAAAAGAGTACTGAATATACCATGGACTGCTTGTCCTAGAGAGGGTAAGACCAGGCTGCTCCTTGGAGGTAAGGATTCTGGAGCTCCATCTGATATACTTTGGTCATGTTGCAAAGGGACATCATGCTTGAGAGGGTGAAGGGACAGCACAGAGAGGAAGACCCTGGATGAAATGGATTGACTCAGAGACTGGTGTAATGGAAGTGTGTCAGAGACAATGAAATTGGCTCAGGATAGAGCAGGGTTCAGAACTTTTGTAGGACATAGGGTTGCTATGAGTCAGAAGTGACTAGATGGCACTTAACAACAAAACAATGTCGGATATGCAAGGCTGTAAATATTTATGGAAAGAGATTGCCCATCTTGTTGCCATGAAACAGCTGGTGTATTCACACCACTGGCCTTGCAGTTTGCACCATGGCTTAGAATGCATCAAACCAGTATAATGCGTTGCTGTGTAAATACGAATATAAATGTGTCCTTCCTATAAGTAGTGTGCTCTTTAGAGGCAAGGAAGATATGACTTTGCCTCACATATTTGGAGCATCTTATCAGGAGGAGCCACTTGTGAAATGAGACATCACGCTTGGAAAGGCAGAGTCAGAGGAGAGAAATACCCTCACCAAGATGGAGTGACATATTGACTGCAACAATGGGCTTAAGCACAATGGCCTCTGTGAGGATGGTGCAAGGCTGATCAAGGTTCTGATCTGGTGTTTTTTTTAAAAAAGACATTTGCTATAAGTTGGAGTTGACTCAATGACACTTAACAACAAGATGAGCAGGGGATGTTGAGATAGTTTCTTGTTGTTTAAGTTTGCATCTCACTGATTACAAGTGGATTAAGCATTTTTCATATATACTCATTCATTCATCACAGTCAAGTTGGAATGGACTCATAACTGACCCTCCAGCAAGTTTTTGAAACTATAAATTGCACTGGAGAAAATTGCCCATCTTTCTCTGGAAGAGCGAATATACTACTGGAGCTTCCTTCATATGTACTGTTGGTGTTGTTGTGTGTTGAGTTGGAACCTGCTCATAATTCACCCTCCAGTGAGTTTTCAGAGGCAGTAAATCATGTGGCAGGAGATTGCCTATCCCTCTTCCATGGAGTCACTGGCGGATTTGAACCCTGTACTTTTGAGATTGCAGTGCAGCTTTTTAATACTAGGCCACCGGAGTCCCCTACATATGTACTGTGTTGTTTTTTTGTACCATCGAGTCAGCACCAAACCATAGCTGACCCTGCAGTGCATTTTCAGAGGTGGTTAATTGCATAGGAGGAGATTGCCCATCTTTCTCCTGTGGAGCAGCTGGTGGCCTCAAATGACATGCCTTTGGGATTGTAACACAACTTCTTGCCTCTAGGCCACCAGAGCTCAGTCATTCTTATTTTCTTTATTAATTACTCGTATGCTTTGCCCATTTTCAATTGTATTGCTTTTATTGATTCATTGGATAGTGTACATGTTAAAAATATTCTGGATACTAGTCTTAGATGTATTAATTAGAAAATGAAAAGACATATTGTGATGGGAAAGTCTGCTATTAGGGATCTCTCCAAAGTACTGAAAATCAATGGTGTCACTCTTGAGACTAAGGTGCACCTGATACAGGCCATGGTCTTTGTAATCTCTTGCTATGTGCCAGAGAGCTGGACAATGACTAGAGAGGATAGAAAGAGAATTGATGCCTTTGAGCTGTGGTGTTGGAGGAGAGTAATGAATATACCACGGACTGCTAAAAAATCCTCGGAAGCAAGGATTCTGAGGCTTCATCTGACATACTTTGGACATGTTGCAAGGAGGGACCAGTCATTGGAGAGGGACGTCATGCTTGGGAGGGTGGAGGTACAGTGCAAGAGAGGAAGACTCTTTATGAGGTGGATTATTCATTGGCGTAATCAGGGTAGGTATGTGGGAGACAGTGAGATTGGCACAGGATAGAGCAGGGGTTAGGGATGTCATACACAGGATGGCGATGAGTTACAGGTGACTCGACGGCACATAACAACAACAACAATCTTATATGTATTTCTAATATATCCTTAACTGCTATAATTTAGCATTTCATTTTATCAGACAAAAGTTATAATAGTGACATAGTGAAGTTTCTAATCTTCTAATTTATTTTGTATTTTCATGCTCCTTAAAAACCTTTCTCTATTCATAAGGTGGAAATAATACTTGTACTTTTAATAGCTCTAAAGTTTTGTTTTCCATTTTGATCTTGAGTAACATTGGGATTTACTTTTGTATCTTATATGAAGTCTGTGGCACATAACAACAACAACATTTTATTATACAAAATACCCACTGTGGTTTGAATTTGTATTTTGTGTGTTTGTTGTACATTAGAAATCCTCTGTGGTGTAAAATTAGTTCTTGGGTTGTAGAAATGTTATACATATTGGACTCTTAGTAGATATATTTTTCCCACAAATATTCTCCTCATCTGTAAGAAGGGATCTCTGGTAGCCTAGTGGGGAAGGACTTGTGCTACCAAATGAAAGGCATGTGATTCAGATCCATTGCTCCATGGAAGAAAGATAAGTAATCTCTTCCTGTGCCATTTACTGCCTCAGAAAAACCACTGGAGAGTCACCTGTAAGTTATTTCCTACTCAGCAGCACATAACTCCACTACAATAGTCAATATGTAGGTTGTGGGGGTGTTTTTTTCCTTTATAGAATTCTTTTATTAACAAAAGTATTTCATTTTCATGAGGGTAGAATGGCATTTTTTTTAATGTGGATTGCTTGCTTTCTTTAACTTGTGGTTACTTTTGTCTGACATGTGCCTGTTAGTTTCTTCAAAAAGCCAGCTGTTGGTTTTGTTTGGTCATTCCTACTGATTTTCATATTTTATTTTCACTAAAGTCTTCATTATAGCCTTCCTTCTGTCTTCTTTTCCAAGCTTCTTGACCAGGACTTTCAAATCACTTAAGTTCAGTCATTTTCAAATAATTTTAACCATAATTTCCCACTTTAAGTTTGGTTATATCCAGTGGGTATTTTGTTATGGGATACTTTGCCATCCAGTTCTAAATATGTCATCATTTCCACTATTAATTTTACTAGTTTATTTCAGTTTCACACAGACGTGATATTATCCTTTCCCACTTCTGGTATTTCTATCTGTGTTAATACTTGGTTATTTCTTGCAGAACTTGAATGGAAGCTAGCAGAAGTTGGAGCAATACAGACTGATTTGGAAGAAAACCCCAAAAAAGGCATTGTAGATGTGATGGTATCTTCAATTAGAAACACTTCTATTTATGAAGATAGCAATAGCTCCAACAGTGATAATGAGGATGCCAAATAGGGCTATTTAATAAATAGCTTTGAAGTACTGATATATTGAGTGCTCCACTTAATATTGCTTTTATAATCAGAAATCAGGTAAAGTATGGATTTTTATTTTGGAATTTAAATGTCATGTCAAAAATTTTCACAATATTCATTGCCACCAGCAAAGTCAGAATTTATACTGAACTTTAATATCAGTATTCTGATCCATTGTAGAATAAAAGCATAAATAATGTAAGTGCTCTTAGTTGTTTGCTCAGTTCAAAAGAAATTCATGAATGACCCTAATAAGACAGAGGCATAAAATTTCACTTCATTTCAATCAATATTTTTTAAGTTTATTATTTAGGAGCCTTGGGACAAAAGAAAAATTAAATTTATTATCACCACCACCAATAACCATAGACTCCTTTTTTTTAAAGTCTCTCACCTATTAAGAAAATAGAAATGGAAACATTCTAAAAAGTATTTTTCCCTTAATTACTAAAATAGGAGACATTCTCACTAATAGTTAAATTGTAAAATCATTAAAATTCTATGACATGTAAGTTTCTAAATCATCTGAAGGAGAGGTGAGAAATAAAACATTTTTCAGTATACTTGCATCCCTGAATGGTGCAAATAGTTAATGTACTTGGTTGTGAACTGAACAGTTAGAGGTTCCAGTCCAGTGAGAGGCAACTTGAAAGAATGGTCTAGTACTCTCATTGTGAAAAATCAGTCATTGGAAGCACTACAGTGCACAGTTCCACACTGACACACATGGGGTCTCAATGATTGGTACTGCCAGGATCTAGTACTGACAAATTAAATGCTTAAGAGCAATGACTTCAGTTTGAAGACTAAGATGCACTTGATTTTGGTCATGGTCTTTTCAATCAGTTCCTATGCTTCTTAGAGCTGGACAGTGAATAAGGATGACAGAAGAAGAATTCATGCCTTTGAGTTGTGGTGTTGGAGAAGAGTACCAAATATCTCACGGACTGCCAAAAGAACAAACAGACATGTCTTGGAAAGGGTGCAGCAAAGTGCTCCTTGGTGGCAAAGATGATGAAGTTTATCTCTCATACTATGAAGGCGTTGCTGGGAGAGGCTGGTCTTTGGAAAGGGACATCATGCTTGGAAAGATGAAGGATCAGCGAAAGAAAGGAAGAACCCCAATGAGACAGATTGACAGTTACTGCAGCAATGGGTTCATGTGTGTCAAGAGATGATGAGGATGCCACAGGATAGGACAGGGTTCAGGTGTGTTGTTTATAGAGTTGCTATGAGTCATACTTGACTTAAACTAAAACATAACAACAGTACTGACAATGATATGTTTTAACAGTAATCGTAGAATTTAACACAAAAAAATATACAACAATAAGACACTGCAGGTTATGTGTGGTGGTGCTGTTATGTGCCATCAAGTCGCTTGTGACTCATCGTGACCCTATGTACAGCAGCTCTAAACTCTGCTCTGTCCTGTGCCAATCTCATTGTCTCCAACACAC
>NW_006399970.1:1209347-1214259 GCF_000299155.1 Elephantulus edwardii
GTGACTGGGATAATTGGGATGGGAGTGTTGGAGACGGTGCGATTGGCACAGGACAGAGCGGAGTTTAGGGCTGTTGTACATAAGGTCGCTATGAGTCGTAGGCAACTCGACGGCACATAAAAACAACAACAACAATGAATATTACTTTAAAACAACTTGGTGGTAAATCAAATACATAATAATTTAGAGATATATTGAACTCTGGTAGCATAAAGGGTAAGTATCTGCACTGCGAACCCAAAAGTGGTACGTATGGTAGTTTCAGTCCACCAGTGGCTTTATGGGGCAAAATTGGGTAAAATCTCCTTACAGTGTGATCTATTGTTTTTGTTGCTGTGTGCAGTCAAGTCTAAATTGACCCACAGCGGACCCTCAAGTGGTTTTCAGAGTCAGTAAATCACATGGGAGGTGATTTCTCTCACTGAGCAGCTGGTAGATTCAAATTTTGTGCCTTTGCATTGGCAGCACAGCTCCTTACCTCTACGCCACCAGAGCTCTCTGTGTGATTCATAGCCTCTGAAAACCCACTGGAAGTTCAGCTGTGAGTCAGTTCCAACTCAGTGGCAATGAGTTTGAGGGATGGATTTTGGTTTTATTTATGTTGATTTTCTTCTTAACTCTGATCCACCAGGTGGCAGTAATTTTTTACACACAGCTACAGTTCATGAAGACAGTTATAGTTCATACAAAGTTCATACAAAGTTACAGTTCAACTCTAAACACACACACACACACACACACACACACACACACACAAGGATTCATGCCCTGCCAACACTAGTCATACCACCAAATACTGCTTGCTTTTTCTTCTGCTACTCTCTGCTTTCAGCCAAGATCCATCGGACATTAGCAATGATATCCTAGTGTCATGATCACTTCTAAATCCATCTTGTATTTCTGACAATTCTCTGTCATTGTACTATTGTGTTTTTATAATCTTCAGTAAGGTTTTACTTGCATATGATATTAATAATCTTATGCAATCTCTACTATATCTGTCTATCATCTATCTATCCACCTATCTATCTGAACAGATATAAATAAAAGGGAGCTCTGATGATCTATAGGTGTTTGAGCAGCCAACTTGAAGACACAAGGTTCAAATTCACCATTTGCTCCGCAGGAAAAATATGAACAGTCTCCTCTGGTAGTATTTATAGCCTTTGAAAATCTTCTGGAGGGTCAGCTATGAGTCAGTTCTGCAATAACTGACTCTCTCTCTCTCTCTCTCACACACACACACACACACACACACATCTATCTATCCAGCTGTGCATAACATCATACGTGTGTGTGTGTGTATATAACTGTGGCAGTCTAGTGGGCAAGAAGTTGGCTGTCAACCCAAAGGCAGGTGGTATGAATCAACTAGCAACTCCATGGAGAAAAGAGAATGGTTCTCCTCCCATGTGATTTATAGCCTCTGACAACCTACTGAAGGGTCACCTGTGAGTTAGTTCTTCAATGACTGACACACACAAATCTCTCTCTCTCTTTCTCCCCCCTTCTCTCTCTCTCACTTTCTCATATTTATCTATATTTCATAGTTAGGAATCATCAAACACACTAAACCTTGAATAGGGAGCTCTGTCATCATAGTGGTAAGGAGTAGCATTGATAATCCAAAGGCACAAAGTTCAAATCCACCAACTGCTCTACAAAAGAAGGATGGCCAATATTCCCCCATGCCATTAACTGCCTCTGAAACCATGCTGGAGAGTCAGCTATGGGTTGGTTCCATCTTGACAGTACATAATACATAACAAGCCTTAAATATTTTTAAAGGAATCCGTTCAATTAAAAAATTCCAACCTTAGAATCCTAGAATTCTTTGGCCTTCTTGGAGCCGAAGGAACTCTGAAGCAGGAAAGTAGGATTTGTTTTTGGGTCATTCTTTTCTCCTTTGAAGGCCTATCCTCTCTGGTTTTGGGGTTTGGCAGGGACATTTATGAAAGTGATAGCTATGTGAGTACAATCCATATGACATCTGAATAGTCATTCTTAAATGGGGCCTAAGTTCTTCCAGAAACTCTGAGAATATCTATAGCATGGTTTCTTGACATAAAAGATCAGCCTGTAGCTGTGTCTCTTCTAGTACCTTAGTTTCCTGTCCCAGAAACACACCCTGCCTCTTGCTGCTAGGATTTCTTTTGACTAGGTATCAAGATGTTGCAAAACCTGGGCTGCACTTTTAACACAGCATCTGTCAACATAAGGTAGGAATGCAGATTGCTTTACTCAAGCCCATTTCTTGCCAACTATTTCTTTCTAAATTTCTACTTCCCTGTTGAGGTAAGTGCAGGACATATAAACAAATCCAGTAAAATATGGTAGTGGCCTCCTTTTCTCTCTCTTTAAGTAGCCTCTGATTTCTCTAAATTACTCTTGTTCATGAAACCTGAGTGAAGAGGTCAAGAAAGAGGAAGGCTTAAGTCAGAATACAGCCTTGGAACCTAATTAAGAATTGACTTCAGTGATACATCTTCCTTTTCCTAAGCATTTTGCTTATAGGGCTTGACAGAAGGGAGTTGACGGTTGTGACTATTTCAGGGACAATTCTGTCCAACTTTTAGTCCTGGCTATAGGAATGGGTTTTTGAATGGCATGGTGAAGGCATCTGATGACCTCTGCTTTCCAATCGTTTACCAATTCTGGCATAAACTCTCCTCCAATGGCACTAACCTCCATAAATCTTATTTGTATGGTCTTAAACCCGCAATAACCACTCACTTGTCAGTATTCTGTCCTGTGGTAACTTGTGTGTTGTGATTCTGGAAGCTATGCTGCCAGTATTTCAAATCCCATTACCAGGGACACCCATTGGGGGGTGGGGCAGGCTTCAGCAGAGCTTCCAGACTAAGGCAGACTAAGAAGCAGGACTTGCCATTCACTTTGAAATAACAGGGCCGCAGAAATAATGTGAATCACATGGGGCCATTGCTTGGAATAATGTAGGAGGATGAACTCCTTGGGAGGCACGCAGAAGGTGAGTGATAAAGAGCTGCCTCCCCAAATGGGAGTCTGCCTTAATGACATGGTTGGAGTAAAGCATTGACCCAGAGAAATAGCTTCATTTGTTGATGCAGCAAAATGAAAATTTAGAAAGAGCACCCAACACCTAATAGTAACTGGAAGGTAGAATGTATAAAGTATGAATCTAGAAAAATTGAAAGTTGTAAAAAAATGAAATGGAACACATAAAGTTGACATCTTAGGCATTAAGTAAGAGGGCTGGTATTGGCTTGGACCAGTCATAAGATCTGCAATGCCAGGAATGACAATTGAAGAGGAGTGGTATTGCATTTATTGTAAAAAACAAAACACCAACAATTCGAAACGAAACGAAACAAAAACCATCTCAAGATCTATCCTGCAGTACAATGTTTTCAGGAACAGGATACTGTGCATATATATAAAATGAAGACCTGCTAACACAGCTGTTATTGACATTTCCAGAGCAGCAACTAAAGCAATATACACAGCAGCAACTAAAGCCAAAGACGGAAAAAATTTAGGATTTCTACCAACTTGTGCAGCCTGAAATAGATCAAACCTGCAAATGAGATAGAATCATAATAATTGGTTACAAGAATGTAATAGTTGGAAACAAAGATGAAGAACTGGCAGGTGGAAAAGATGGGCTTGGTGACAGAAATGAGACCAGAGATTACATGATAGAATTTTGTACAGTGATTTAGTCACATAAGCAGCTATGTTTTTTAAAAAAAATTATACTGACCTCACTTGGTGGAAAGCACAGAAATTAGATGATTACATGTGCAGAAAGACGTGATGGAAAAGGCTCAATATTAGGGAAAATGGTCAGCAAAAGATAGGTAGCCCTTCAACAAAATGGATTGATAACAAGTGACAGCAACAATGAGCTCGAACATGGTGGAGAGTGTGAAGGTGGTGAAGGAAAAGGTAGGTTTTTTATCTGTTGCTCACAGGGTGGCTGAGTCATAGTCAACCTGATGGCACCTACTAACAACATCCCAGAAAGGCACGTGGACCTTATTTATGGTACTAGCAAGTTATCCTTTCCTCTTGGTGGGCCCACAAGCACTTCATTTGTACAGTTCTTGTACTTGAGTGTGTTATTCAAAATTGCTTTCCTAGTAATGGGCTTTGGAACTCTCACTACATGACTGAGTCTAAAATCCCACTGCCAAGGGATTATTTTGAATTTATAGCAACCCTGCACTACATTTCTGAATCTGTATGGGAGAAGATAGTAACTGTCCATGATGCTCAATGATGTAATCAGTCATAAAGAGACATATATAACTACTAGGAAGAGAAAAGGAAAAGGTTAGGGAGCTCTGGTAGCCTAGCAGTAAGGAGTTGTGCTGTAAACCCAAAGGCATGTGGTTTAAACCCACCAGCTGCTCTATAGAAAAACGATGAGTAATCTCCTCTCATGTGCGTTTCAGTCTCTGAAAACCCACTGGAGGAGGGTCAGCTATGAGTCAGTTCCAATTTGATGGCATGTAACAACAGGGAGACAATTACCCACAGTTAGAATCATTCTTGAGTGGCTATCAAGGATGGTAAAGGAGGAAGAAGGGGGTAAAAAAATTAATAGGTCAATTTGGTGAAGAGAAAGGCAGTATATAAAAAGGGATTATCAGACATTGTATTTAATGAATTATATTCCTTTTTAAAAATACTTTTCACTGGTGGATTAACAACTCATTGCCATTGAATTGTAACTGACCCATAGCTGAAGGAAATTTTCCATTTAACAAGAATAGTATGGTGGATTCAAATCACAAAAGAACTGTGGCTTTTTAGTTCTAATAGTTGTTGTTGTTATGTGCCGTCGAGTCATTTGCGACTCATAGCGACCCTATGCACAACAGCCATAAACCCTGCTCTATCCTGTGCCAACCGCACTGCCTCTGACACA
>NW_006399970.1:1216854-1236596 GCF_000299155.1 Elephantulus edwardii
TCTGCCAATTCCTTTCTATACAATGACTCAGTATATTCCTTCTATCTTCTTTTAATACTTCCTGGATCATTTAGTATTCTGCCCAAAGCATCCTTGATTACAGCAACTCTAGGTTTGAGTTTGTTCTTCAGTTCCTTGAGCTTAAGAATTGCTGCAGTTTTTATGTGCCACTGAATCAAATGTGACTCATAGCAACCCTCTGAACAATGGCTCTGAAATCTGCCTTATCTTGTGTTATCATCATCATCTACAGCACACTTGAGACTGCTATTACAATCCTCAGCCAATCTATCAAGTTGAGGGTCTTCCTCTTTTAGGCTGAGTCTCACGTTTTTCCAAGCATGAAGTCTTCCAAGGACTAGTCCCTCCAAGTTTCACCATCATTGCCTCCAGGGAGTATTTTGGTTTCAGTTTCTCCAGGACATACTCATTTGTCTTCTTGGTAGTCCATAGGGTATTAAGCATTCTTCTCCAATGTTGTTGTTGTTAGGTGCAAACGAGTTGTAGATGACTCATAGAGACCCTATGAAAGAAAGACCTGAACACTTGTATAACTTGGTTTCTCCATGTTCACAGAGTTTCTGGAGGCAAGCTGCTCCAATTCTATAACTCAAAGTGATTCTTCTTCTCTCATGACTAATTACATTGTTGTTGTTGGTAGGAGCCATCAAGTTGAGTATAACTCATAGTGATCTTATAAAAAACCTTGACTTATCCTGTGCCATCTTCATCATCTCTCGAATATATGAAACTATTGCTGCAGTCATTATGTCAATCCCTCTCATTGAGGGTCTTCCTCTCTAAGCATAATGTCCTTCTCCAAGGACTTGCCCCTCTTAACAACATTTTCAAAGTAGGTGAGACTGAGTTCTACTGTCTCTGCCTCCAAGGAGCACCCTGGTTTCATTTTCTGTGAGACAGATTTGTTTTTCCCCTTGGCAGTCCATGACGCTCAGTCTTCTTCTTGAACATCACAACTCAAGGACATCTTCTTCTGTCATAACTAACTACATTGTCTTATTGTTAGGTGCTGTTGAGTACAGTACAACTTACAGTGACCTTATGAGCAACAGATCTGACCCTTGGCCTATTCTGTAAGATTTCATCATCTCTGACTTAATAGAACCTATTTCTGCATTCATTGTGTCAGTCCATCTCTTTGAGAATCTTCCTCACTTCCCAAGAATGATGTCTCTTTTCAAGGAATAGCCCCTTCGAACAGCATGACTTTTAAAACACTAACATGACTTAAAATCAAGAAATGTGTACATCTACTTTGTATCCTTTCTCTATAATTTTCAAACGGTATATTGAATAAATTAGTTAAGAAACTGGACTTTATGAAGAGTGTGACATCAGGATTGGAGGGATGCTCATTAACAACTTGAGTTATGCAAATGGCTCAAGGTGAGGAGGATCTAAGGTACTGGCTGCAGAAGATCAAGGACTGCAGCCTGCAATATGTATTACATCTCAATATAAAAAAACAAAAATCCTCACCAGTTGATCAATAGGTAACATCATGATAGGTGGAAGAAGGATTGTCAGTGACTTCAACTTACTTGGGTCCACATCCAACATCCTTGCTATCAGTAATCAGGAAATTAGGAGACAGATAGCATTGCAAAAGTGCTGCAAAGGACCTCTCTAAAGTCCTGAAGAGCAATGATGTCAGTTTAAAGAGTAGTGTGTCTAATTCAAGTAATGGTCTTTCTAAACACCTGCTGCGCATCTGAGACATGGACAATCAATAAGGATGATAGAAGAATCATCAATGTCTTTGAGTTGGGGTGTTGGAGAAGAGTAATGAATATCAAAAGCAATGCCAAAATAACAAAGATATATCTCAGAGAAAGTGCAGAATGCTCCTTAGAGTCAAAGATGGCAAAGCTTCATCTCACATACTTTGGGGATATTGTTAGGAGAGGCTATTCTGTAGAGAGGGACATCATGCTTGGAAAGGTGGAGAGTCAGCAAAAAAGAAGACCCAACAAGATGGACTGACACAGTGACTGCAGCAATAGGCTCGAGTCTGTAAGGGATTGTAAGGATAGCACAGGATAGGTCAAGTTTCAGAGCTGTTGTTCTTAGGGTTGCTGTAGGTGGCTTGATGGCATCAAATAACATGCAGTGTATCCCTTGCTCTCTTCAGACAACATCTTCTAGGTTTGATATGAGTATAATTAAGTGTTTTGAGATTCCCATTTTCTCAATGTTAGCCATAGTTTGTTATGGTCTACACACTCAAATGCATTTACATAGTCAATAAAACATAAGCAATAAAACATAAGGTATTTTCCACTTTCAATAAAGATCTATGTGACATCAGCAACAATACACCTGGTGCCACAGACTCTTCTAAACCCCGCTTAAACTTGCGGTAGTACTCTGCCAATGTAATATTCTAGCCATTTTTGGATGATCCTCAGTAATATTTTGCTTGCATGCACTATTAATGATACTGTTCGTTAATTTGCATATTTTGTTGGACTACCTTTCTTGGTAATGGGAACAAGTATGACCCTTTTTCAGTCAGTTGTCAGGCAGTAGTCCTCCAAATTTGCGGGCATAGATTGGTGAGCAAGTTCGGGGGCTGCAGCTGTCAGCTGAAATGTGTCTGAACACAGCAAGGGAACACTGGATGGTTTAAAGTCAGGAAAGGTGTACGTCAGGGTTGCATTCATTCTTCATATCTATTTAATCTGCATGCTGAGCAAATCATTCAAGGAAGAAGATTCTAAAAAGAATTCTAGGATTCTAGAAATTAGGAAGATTCTGTGAAGAAGAAAGTAGCATCAGGATTAGAGGAAGATCAACAACCTACATTATGCAAATGGCTTAACCTTGCTTGCTGAAAGGGAGGATGACTTAAAATATTTGCTGCAGAAGATAAAAGAACACAGCCTTCAATATGAATTACACCTCAAAATCAAGAAAACAAACATCTTCACTGGACTGATAAGCAATATCATGACAAATTGATAAAAGACTGAAACTGTCAACAATTTCATCTTACTTGGATCTACTTGTTACCAGCAGTCAGGAGATGAATTACATTTTGAAAGTCTCCTGTCAAGGACCTCTTCAAGTTACTGAGGGAAATGGTGTCAATTCAAAGAATAAGGTGTGCCTGATTCAGGCCATGGGCTTTTCAATCATTTGCTTTGCTGCTGTGAGAGCTGGACAATGAATAAAGATGACTGAAGAAAAATGGATGTCTTTTAGTGGTGGTATTGGAGAAGAGCACTGCATATCTCATGGACTGCCAAAAGAATAGATATGTTTTGGAGAAGGTGAAGCCAGAGGGCTTCTTGGAGGTAAAGGTGGCAAAGCTTACTTTGGGTATGTAGCTAGGAGAGGTTATTACTTAGAAGGGGTATCTTGCTTAGAAAAGTGGAGGATCAATGAAAGAGAAGAAGGCCCTCATTCAAGATGGATTGATGCAGCAACTGCAGCAATGGTGTCAAGTGTGCCAGAGAGATGGCACAGGATGAGGATGGTACAGGATAGGCCAGGGCTCAGATCTATTGTTCACAGGGTTGCTATGAGTTGTACTTGATTGCACCTTAAAACAAGAACATGCTCAAAGTATGTGAGATGAAGCTTCATCATCATTTTATTTAAGGAAAACTTTGGCTACACTTTCTCCATTACATACTTGTTCTTTTGGCAGTCCTTGGGATATTCAGTACTCTAACACCAAAATTCAAAGGTTCTGATTCTTCTTCTGTCGTTCTTCTTCATCGTCAACTCTCAGATGCATTAACAAGTAAGTGGAAGGACCATGGCCTTAATCAAGTGCACCTTAGTCTTTAAACAGACATAATTGCTCCTTAGTACAGAACCCTGACAGCAGATGTTTCCAATGCAGCACATCTCTCAATTTCTTGACTGGTGGAACCAAGGGTGTTGATTATAGATCCAAGAAAGATGAAATTGTTGTTAATTTCAATCTAATCTCCATCTATCATGATGTTGAAGATTTTTGTCTTCTTGATGTAATCCATATTGATAGCTCTACTCTGAGTTTTTGCGGTAAGCACTTCAAGTTCCCCTCACCTTCAGCAGCAAGGTTGAGTCATCTGCATAACACAAGTTTTTGATGAGTCTTCCTAGGATCCTGATGCCACGTTCTAGGTCCATTTTAATATTATAAAACAAAATGTTTTGGAATGAACAATCAGTATGACTTGTAAACTTTTCACTCAAGTAAATAAAAATTTTTAAACAGAAGTGAATAAAAAGAAAAATCACTCTTCGGTAGATTTGAACCACTGATTGTAGGAAAGCAGCCCCATATATAACATACTACACCATGTAGAACGCTAATAAAATATGGAGTTGGTCAGTTTTGCCATCTCGGCAGGCTTAAATGTTAAAGACTCAAGAGGCAAAACAAGGGAATTTCACTACCATAAAATAAAAAACCAAGCACCCCCCACCCTGCCCCAAACAAGCCAAAAAACAAAAACACCAGAGAGTGCAGAACATCATTTGGACCTGAGATTCGTGTATGAGTCAGAGATGAAGAGACTAGATGTTAACCTGCGTGGTAACAGCTGCAGCAGCGTCAGTGGTAGAGAACTAGAGACAGAGCAGAGCTAGGACAGCTGACCCATGAGAATGAGCCAGTGCTGAGTACCTTCTGGGCTAGGCTTACTGACAGAGTGGAGGTGGCACCTGACTGCAGAGCTGAAAGAACTTAGTAACACTGGTCTGAGCAGGGCAGAGGTCAAGGCTGACAGAGTGGCAGAGACAGATCTGCCTTAGAGAACTGCTGAAAAGAAGTGGTCTGGATGGAAGAATCACATCCCGAGTGTTTCTGATCTAAATTGTAGCCTGTTAACTTCCATAATAAACTCAGAGTCATTAGGATTGTATGTGAATTGTGCATTGTGGGCATTACATAAGCAATAGAACCTACTATACAAGAAGTAAGATCCTTGAATGCACGGCAGAATTGTGGGTATTGTCTCTTTTCATGCAGTTGATGGAGATTCTTCTCTCTTTACCCACCATACTTGTTTTTAAGTCTCATTTCTTCATTTGGTGGAAATCACAAAGCCTCTGTTAAGGAATATCCTCCACAGCATGTACTCTCAGCTGTTGGCAGTTTTCTTTAGGAAGTATCATGAATTGAACTGTGTCCCCCAAAAATATATGTATATAATGTAGGAGTCTTGTAATGACCCCTTATGATCTGATAAATTAAGATTAAAAAGTGGAAGGCAAAACCATCAATCCCACTGTTGGTCTGATCTGATGAGAGAGGAGTTTCCCTGGATGTGACCTATAATGCCTTTATCTCATGGAAGATCAAAGGAGAAAAAATCAAGCAGAGTGGGTGACCTCACTTGTCATTAAGAGAGACCAGGACACTGCCCTCTGTCAAAGGCATATGGAGACCACCAAAGAATGCCAGGCCTAGAGATGCTGAAGAGGACTTTCCTCCGGAAGCAACACAAAAAGACAAAGCCTTCCCCTCTACACATTCAATGATTTAGTCATTGCAAATACCTTTTATAAGAAACACAAATGCAGGCTATACACATGGATTTCACCTGATGGACTGCATAGGAATCATATCAATTACATCTGTGGAAAGAATTGCTGGAGAAACTCAGTATCAGCTGTGAAAATCGTGCCAGGTGCTGACTGTGGAACAGACCACCAACTACTCATACGCAAGTTCAAACTGAAGTTGAAGAAAATGAAATAAAATCCACAGAAACCAAAATTTGACCTTAAGTCTATTCCATTCAAATTTCAAAACCATCTCAGGAACAGGGTTGAGGCCTTGAACACCAATGATGGAAGACCAAATGAGCTGTGGGAGGATATCAAGACTATTATCTATGAAGAATGTTAAAAGGTAGAAGAGAAAGAAAAACAAAGATGGATGTCAGATGAGACTCTGAATATTGCATTAAAGCGCCAAGAAGTCAAACCTAAAGGAAGAAATCAAGAAGTTAAGGAGCTGAACAGAAGATTTCAAAGGGCAGCTTGGGAAGACAAAGTATTATAATGAAAGGTGCAAAGAGCTGGAGTCAGAAAATCAAAAGGGCCAAACTTGCTCAGCATTTCTTAAGCTGAAGGAACTGGAGAACAAATTCAAACCACAAATGGCAATACTTAAGGATGCTTTGGCAGAATATTAAATGATCCAAGAAACATTAAAAGAAGATGGAAAGAGTACAGTCACTGTACCAGAAGTAATTCAATGACACAGAAGAATTTCATGAAACAACTTGTAAGCAAGAGCCTGTGGTGATGAAGGAAGTTCAAGCTGCTCTGGAAGAATTGGCAACAAACAAGGCCCCAGGAATTGATGGCATACCAGTTGACATATTTCAACAAACAGATGCTGCCCTGGATGTGATAAGTTGTGCCAAGAAATCTGGAGGACAACCACCTGGCAAAGAGACTGGAAGAGATCTCTACTTGTTCCTATTACAAAGAAAGGTGACCTAACAGCATGTGGAAATTATCAAACAATTAACATTGATATCATGTGTAAGCAAGATTCTGCTGAAAATTATCCAAAAACTACTGGAGCAGCACATTAGCAGAGAACAGCCAGATGTGCAGGCTGGATTTAGAAGAGGCTGTGGTACTAGAGATATTATAGCTAATGTCAGAAGGATCTTGGCCGAAAGCAAGGAGTACCAGAGGAATTATCTGTGTTTCATTGACGAAGCAAAGGCCTTTGACTGTGGATCACAATAAACTGTGGCTGACACTGAAAAGAATGGGAATCCCAGAACGTTTATTTGATTGTGTTTATGTGAAGCCTATACTTGAACCAGAAGGCAATTATCAGAACAGAGCAAGGAGACACTGCATGGTTCAAAATCATGAGTGTACACCAGGGTAATATTCTGTCTCCATACCTGTTCAATCTAAATGCAGGACAGATTATCCAAGAGACTGGGCTGTATCAGGAGGAATGTGGCACCAGGATGGGAAGATTAATCAACAACCTGCATTATGCAGGTGATATAACTCTGCTTGCTGAAATTGAGGAGGCCCTGAAGATCAAGGACTGCAATATGGATTGAAGCTCAATATCAAGAAAACAAAGATTCTCACCACTGGATCAATTGGCAGCATCAGTATGGATGGTGAAGAGATAGAGATTGCTAACAGTTTTAGTTTGCTTGGCTCCACAATCAACGCTCTTGGTACCAGCAGCCAGGAAATGAAGAGAAGAATTGCATTGGGCTAGTCAGCTGCCAGCAACCTCTCCAGAGTACTGAAGAGCAATGACATAAGCCTGGAGACTAAGGTGGGCCTGATCCAGGCCATAGTCTTTGCAATTGCTTGTTATGTGTCAGAGAGCTGGACAATGACTAGGGAATAGAAAAAGAACTAATGCCTTTGAACTATGGTGCTGGAGAAGAGTATTGAATATACCATAGACTGCTAGGAGAACAAACAGGTTCATCCTGGAGAAGGTGAAAACAGGATGCTCCTTTGAGGCAAGGATTCTGAAGCTTCTTCTGACATACTTTGGGCATGTTACAAGGAGAGACCGGTCCTTGGAGAGGACATGCTTGGAAGGGTGGAGGGATGGAGAAAGAGAAGGAGACCATCAATGAGAGGGATTGATTCAATCACTGGGGTAATGGGGGTGGGTGTGTCAGAGACAATAAGATTGGCACAGGCTAGAGCAGGGTTTAGCACAAGTGATTCAATGGCAGCACATAACAACAACAGAGCCTGCACCATAAACTTGGACGTCTAGACTTCTGAAGAAGGCAGCAGCAGTTGTCTAACGCTTAGGGAGTTGCAGTACTGCCTCTATCACCCCGGAGGTTTGAGTCCAACAGCCTGTTTAAGAGAGAAAGACAATCTCTTATTTTTATTAGTTTGCTTACACAGTTCATATACATTGTGCTTCATGCTATTCTTCATTCACATTGTGTTTCACACAATCATTCTCATGCATTATGTTTTATAAAATTAATCACCTCACCCATCTCTTCTAGTGCAGTAAACAGCCTTGAAGAAAACTGGAAGTTCAGCTATGAGTCAGTGCTGACTTGATAGTAATGAGCTTCAAGTGTTTGTTGTGTTTTTGTTTGGGGTTTTTTTTTTTTGAGACTAAACTGTGAGGGAATAAATTTATTTGTTCAAGTTGATTGTCTGTAGTATCTTTGTTATAGAAGTACTAGATACTGAGAATGCAAGATACTTCATGATCTTTATTGTATGTATTGTTGTGTGTAGAGTCAGAAATGACCTATAATTGACCCTCCAGTGGGATTTCAAGGCAGTTAATCACACAGGAGATTATCCATCTTTCCCTTGAGAAGCAGCTGGTGAATTTGAACCTTGTGCCTTTGGGACTGCAGCACAGCTTCTTACCAATAGACCACCAGAGCTCTCTATTTTATATATTATAGTTATTGTGTACCATCAAGTCAGAATGGGCCCATTGCTAACCCTCCAGCATGTTTTCAGAGGCAGTTTAATCATATAGGAGGAGACTGCCCATCCTTCTCCTGAGGAGTAGCCGCAGCTCCATATTTTATATATTAGGCTTCACTTAACATTTCCCTATAACATGGAGAAGAATGGGAATCCTAGAACACTCAATTTTGCGTATACTAGACCAAGAAGTTGTTCAACCAGAACAATGGGACAGTACATGGTTTAAAATTAGGAAAAGAGTGTGTCACAGCTTTATTCTTTTTCATTCCTATTCAAACTATATGGTGAACAGATCATTTGAGAAGCTGGACTATATGAAGAAGAATGTGGCATCAGGATTAAAGGAAGTTTTATCAAGGATGAGGAATTTAAACACTGCGGAAGACTTCAATAGGGATTACATCTCAACATCAAGAAAAATCCTCACTACAGAACCAATAGACAACATCATCATAGATGGAGACAAGACTGAAGTTGTCAGCAATTTCATTTTACTTGGATCCCCAATCCACACCCTTGATACTAGCAGTCAAGAAGTCAAAATAAGTGTTGCAATAGGAAAATGTGCTATCAAGAACTTCTCCAAAGTTCTAAAGAGCAAGGAAGGATACTAGTTTAAAGACCAAGATGTGCCTGATACATGCCACGATCTTGTCAATTAGTTTTTATGCATCTGAAAGTTGGATTATGAATAAGCATGACAAAAGAAATGGTATCTTTGAGTTGTGGTATTGGAGAAGAGAACTGACCTGAGGAGCCCATGCACTGCCAAAAGAGTAAACCAGTGTGTCATGGAGGAAGTGCAACCAGAGGCAGAGCTGATGAAACTTCATCTCATACTTTGGGCATGATATCAAGAGGAGCCAGTCCTTGGAAAGAGACATTATGCTTAGGAATTGGAAGGTCAGAAGAAGAGAGGAAGACCCCTAACAAGATTTGACACAGTAACTTTAACAATGGACTTAAGCATATCAGAGATAGTGCAAGATAAAACAATATTAAAATCTGTTTTTCTTAAGATTGCTCTGAGTCTACTCCATAGCACCTAACATGTAAATTACCTCCATTAGGATATCAAAAAAAGGATTGAGTTGGGGAGTTAGAAATGCTCAGTTTAAATGATAAGACATACAAGGAATGAGAGAATACTTGAACTACTTCAATTGTTTTAAAGGAAGGGTTTAGTGTGGGAGATAAATTTAGTATTTATCAAACTATGAGGCAGGATTTTTTACCCCTTAAAGGAAACATGGATTCTGGAAGCTCACAAAGTTATTAAAAATATCTTGAGTTTTTTCAGAAAAGATGTCGTGAACTGAATCGTGAGAAATCTTCACGCAGTTGCATAGAACTCAGCAGAAACATGGAATTATCAACAAGGCTTGGTAAATCATTAAATATAGAAAATGAGAGGGGGAGGAGCCAAAAATGAACTTAGTTTGATCCTGGTGACTAAGAGGCCAATGGAACCATTAAAAAGGGCAAAGGTAGCTTTGAAAGTAGATTATGAGATGGGATCACAGTGCAAGAATAAACTCCAAACATCCGCTCCTTGGGAAAGCAAGCATTCAAACCATTCTGGCTTCAATCTATCTTATCGCTATTATTAATTTGATCTTGCTGATGCAAAGGCATGGGTTGTAATTCACCAGTTTCTCCGCGGGAGAAATATGGACAATCTCCTTCAGTGTGATTTACTGCCTCTGAAAACCGGCTGGAGTTCAGCTCTTAGTAGGTTCTTTCTCGACAATAACACAACAACAAAGGCAGAGAAAATAATATTCTTTGTGGAGCTTTGCTCAAACAAGATCAACTGAAAGTAGGAAAGGATAGTTTTTCAAAGGAAATTTTCAGAATAAGGAATGAATATTGACCAGATAAAAGCCCCCCCCCCCAAAAAAAAAACACCTCTGTGCATGTTAAGAGTTAATATGGGCTTTCTCACTCTTGGCATTCTTAGGTGAAGGATCTCAAGAAATTGCTCAGTTTTGTATGCATTTTAGTAAATCTAAAGCAAGTTTGGTATGTTTATTGAGATGAATGAATATTTTCTCGAAGGGAAGATTTCACAGCCAAAACAGAAATACTCAATTTTCAGAGAAGCTTGTCTCCACTTCAAATCCCAAAGACATTCATTAAAAAAAAATTCTTAAGAACTGAGATTATGATCTCTTTTCCAGTAACTTTTTTTTATTGCCCTGGAGTCAGAACCGACTCATAACTGAACCTTCAGTGGGTTTTCGGACTGTAAATAGCAAGGGAGGCGACTGTCCACCTTTATCCCGCTGAGTTCCCGGCGGATTCGAACCTCAAGAGAAGCGGCTGCCTTTGGGTTTGCTACCGGCCCAATTAGCTACAGATTAGGCTGAAAAGTATTTTGGACCTATTTCTACCCCAAGTGGAATCTATTCGGTGCATCAACGGAAGTAAATTTCCTAAGATAAACAGGAAGTATTCACACATTCCAATGGGAATCCATTCAAATTGGGATCCTGGCTTATCTGCATTGTTTCACTCACGAATATTGCAACCTAGTCTTCCTTGACTAACAAAAGAGTGTTCCATTAACAACAGTCAGGGGAAAACCTGCAAATGAACAACTAACTACATCGTGACCGTTTTTTTGGCCACCCTCCTCCAGCCAAGGGCGCAGGTCATTCCTTCCAAGGCTCACCAATCAAGTAGGAAGAGATGTGCATCCGCTTCTGCCACCAAACCCAGGTGAGCAAACGCGAGGGATGCCTTCTCAAGAGAGAATCAATGCAACGCCTTGCTTTGAGCAACATCCAAAAACTCTTCCCAGGATCCAGCAAAGTGCTGTTTTGCTTTCTAAGGAGAGAGCCTCCCCTTTATGGCCTCCAGGTCCCTCCTCCGGCAGGAAGCTTTTCCTCCTCCTCCTCCCCGCAAGCCGAGTGAAAGCCAAAGTAGCCCGTTCTAACGCTCCCGCCACCGGCCGCACCCTCCACCCACCCAGGCCCCGCCTCCCCAGCTTTCCAGTAACCGGCGCCCTCCCGGTCAGGTCGGGCAAGTGGGCACCGGGAGATCCCGGTTTCCAGCGCCCGCCAGCAGGAGCGTGGAGCGTGGCTGAGGCCGCCGAGAGCGCAGACGCGGGTCCCCGAAGAGCGGAGACTCCGCGGATGCCCGGAATCCCCACGCGCACCCCTTTGCCTTTGCCTAACGGGGCCAGTCGCATGCGCACCGAGACCCGCCGTGGGGGGGGGGGGAAGGGAGAGTGAGGGGAGGGGCGAGCGTGGAGTCGCGGCCAGCGGTCCGAGCCCGCCGGGGTCACTGACGACGCATGCGCCGCGAGGGAACGCAATCACAGACTCGGCTGGCGGCTGCCGGTTTTGAAAAAGGAAACCCCGGCGAGCGCGAGCGCAATCTGGCCGCCGACGCGTGCGCGCTCCCGGTGAGTAGCGCCCCACCGGGAGGGCCCGGGGCCTGGCGTCCACCGGTAGGCTTGCCTCGGTGGCGCATGCGTGCTCCTGGAGCTGGTGGAGGAAGGGAAGGAAGGGAGGGGGGAAGAGCGGGCAGCAGTAGCGGTGGATCTTGTGGGGGGCGCCACTCACAGCCCCAGGTGCAGCTGGCGTCGGGAGCCGCGGCGTCTCCTGGACGCAGCGGGGTTCGTGGTTCCGAGTCACTGCAGCCAAACTCCAGGGTGGGGGAGGGAAGACACCCCGAGCTGCCGCCAGCTACACGGTGAGGGCGCGGGGAATGGGACGGAGCGGGGGCCCGGGTGTGTGGGGTCGGGGGGCGGTGGCCAAGGGAGGGGAAGACGGGAGCCATGCTCACGTCGTGCCTGTCAACCTGATGTGACTGTCCCCGGGAGTCGGGGCGGTGGCCCGCTCTGGCTGCGGGGCCCTCCTGAGCAGCTGGGGTTACCTGAGGGGCAGGGGCGGGATTGGGGTGCCCGGCGGGGCGGGGTACCCTGAGGGTGCCCTCCGGCTGCAGCCGCTTACAGCGGCAGGGCAGCTGGGAAAGCCTGGGACCAGGTGCCATGGGGGCTTTCGCCGGGGACCCGCTAGGCCTTGTGACCCACTTTATTTCTGTCACAACTCGGGCACGTTTGGAGCGGCGCCCAATGGGACGGCGGAGCTGCCAGCTCCTCCGGGGAACCCCCGCCCTGCGGGTGCCGGGCCCGCGTGCCCAGGTCCGCAGTCCGAGCGGCCGCCGCCGCCGACCGTGGGCTGGTTCCGTTAGTGGTCCTGGTTCCGGGGCTGCGCTCGGTCCTTGGCGAACGCGCGGCGCGGTGCGTCCGACCCCTGCGGCGGGGCTGGCCCCGGGGTTGGCCGCGCGACGCCGGGCTTCCCTCCCTGCTGCCATCCGCACCTCCCTGCTCCCTGTCACCACCGCCGCTGGCGTTTCCAGATCCCTGCCCTCCTGCAAAACCACATTCTCCATACATGGCCCTGGCGCTCTGGCCCCTGCTGTGTATAGCGCCTAGCGCCTCCGAGTTCATGTTCCTAAGAGTGTTATTTTTCGCTCCTATAGAAATCATCCTGTTGACAAGAGTCATCAGCATACTGGAAGCAAAAACCCTTGGCCTCTGACCTGGCAGATGAAAGATCAAATCAGATTGTGGTGTTTTGCTGTTAGCACACCTTGCCATCGAACTTGAACGCTTTCTAGCTTTTTTAATCTGAATTTTCTTTTACAGTGAAAGAAAAGCACAAGAAGTGAGGACGCTTACATTCATCGTTGGTTACTCGGATCCCCTAAATCAAATTAAAGGTAATTTTTTTTTTTTTAAGTTTTTAGGTTTCATTTATTTGGGTGGAAATTTCACTTGATGCATTTTAATTTTTAGCATTGTTTTAGTTAGATCAGTGGAGAAAATTGTGGAATGTTTACCCTCTGCTTTGGAAAGAAACATTCCCCCCAAAATGTAACTTGGATGCTGATCTTCTTTTTCTGAAACATATTCCTTCAGAAAAACTCGTTACAGGAAGGAAATAAATTTAACTATTAAGTACTTAACTTGGTAGAATGTCACTCAAAGCTAACTTGAAGGCTGAAAGTCGTGGTAGAGCTAGTTATAGTTAGCTATTTTTTTAAAATGGGGAAACTTTCTGTGCTCTGACAAACAAAAAACATGTTCAGAATATTTTATCAAATGAAAAACTCAAGGTTGAGAGCAGTGTGAATAGTGTGTTACTTGTGTTAAAAAGAGGGGAAAATAACAATATAAATCAGTGTCAGCTCTTCTATGTGTAAAGAAACTCTTGAGAGAATACCCTTATATTATGAATTCAGAGAGTACATTAAAGAAAGATCCTTTGTCCAAAATAATTTTATGTGGTTTTTGTTATGGTTTTCTTAATTTATGGTGGTTTTACCCATTTTCACTATTTCTTAATAATTTTCAGAAACAAAAATTAAAATTGAGGATTATCCTAAATGATGGTTGCACTTTAAGTATTAAGATGCTGAGATCACAGGCAAATAGAACTTTTGATGTCTAGAGGCCGTACCTAATGAGTAAAGGGTTGTGCTGCCAACCCAAGGGCAGCCTTTTCAAATCCACCAGCTCTTCCACAGGAGAAAGATGGTCATTTTCTGGCCATGTGATTTATAGTCTCCAAAAACCTGCTAGAGGATCAGCTGTGAGTTCTGAATTGATGGCATGTAACAACAACAGTCATCCTTTGACTTGCTAAAATGTAGGGAGCTCTGGTGGCCTAGTGATAAGAAGCTGCAATCTTGAAAGCGCTTAGTTAAAATCCAGCAGCTGGTCCTTGGGAGAAGGATGGACAGTCTCCTCCCATTCGATTAACTGCCTCTGAAAATTCGCCAGAGGGTAAGCTATGGGTTGGTTCCAGCTCCGTGGTACACAGTAGCAACAAAATATAGCATTGTCTACATTTAGTATTAGGATTGGATCATACTTCTTTCAGTCTATAGTGTTTGTGGCTTTCAATGTCTTTTTAAAGAGTCTCAATTGTATGAGATAGTTTTCCTTTTTTTAGGCCAAAAATAGCCGTGTTCAGTATGAGCAATCAATTGAAATGATAATAAAGTTGATTGTCCAGGTGGTTTGCATTGTAAGTAATGAAACGTCCGCTTATAAAGTAAACTTTTCCATTCTTATGAAGCATAAAGTTGAGATGTAAAAAACAAATTAAAATTCGTTACAATTTGTGGTTTACTGTGAATTTTACTGTAGTGATCTGGTCAAAGATGGCATGAGTTGAACTTTTATGACTAAAAATTAATAGAGGAGTTACTGAAACTCCTTCTAATACTATATAATTAAAGCAGTGAGTATGATTAATGAATGACATTCATGATTGATTTTTCTTTTATAATGTTACAAAAAATACTTTTTTTTTTGTAGTCTAGTATAGTTTTATTGTTTTGTTGTTGTTATGTGTTGTCAAACTGACCCTCCAGCAGGTTTTCAGCAGGTAGTAGATTGTATAGAAGATTGCCCATTTTTCTTCCTTAGACTAACTGATGGATTTGAACTTCATGCGTTCGAGTTGTCCGCACAATTCCTAACCCTAATTTCATGATGGTGATGATGTTGTTAGGTGCAGTGAGTCCAGTACAATTCATAATGATCCTTTGGACTGCAGACCTGAACCCTCCCCTTTCCAGAGCCATCTTCATCGCCTCTGACGCTCTTGAGCCCATTACTGCAATCTCTGTGTCAATCCCTCTCATTGAGAAGCTTCTGTGATTCAATAAACAAAAAAGATTTATACAAAATTATGTTTCATTTTCATTTGACTTGTATGTAAGCCCTTTCTATTTTCTTTAAATGAAATCACATTTTTATTTAGCTTGCAGATCATAGTTTGTCCATTCTTTTAAAATTTTTTTTGTTGTAATTTGAGTGAAGGTATACAAAGCAATTTAATTTTTTCCCAACCATTTTTACACCTTTTATACAAAAGGCTTCCCACTTTGCTCCATAATCCTGATTTCTATTAGCCCTTCTATATGTCTCTGTGCCTTTTTTTCTTTAGTGAAGCTGTGTGGATCATCCTCTTAGTAGATGCTGGTTTTCCCCTCTGTCATCTTTATAGATATCTATCACCCATTTATTAATTTTTTACTCCCCTCTCTCATTCTTGGTAACCATCAGTACTTGTATGTACATCATTCCTCAGCTTTTTATAACCATAATCTTATGCAGTATTTGTCTTTTCCTGACTGACTGATTTAGCATAATGAGTTCTGGTGGCCTCAAGGTAAGAAATTATGCTGTCAACCTAGTGACACATGGTTCAAATCCACCAACTCCTGGGCAGTTTACTGCCTCTGAAAACCCCCTGGAGGGTCAGCTGTGAGTCATTGCAAACTCAGAGGTACTCAGCAACGAAACTGTAGGTACATCCATATTATGCAGTGTTTCATAAATTCTGTATTGTGTTAGTGTTGCATAGCACTCTTACCGGGTGCACATATCGTAGTTTATATAGTCATCTATTGATGGACATGGGAGTTGTTTGCATATCTTTGCTGTTACAAATTATGCTGTAGTAGGTGTGGGGGTGCTTTACATTTATTTGTATGACAGAGACATATTTGTAGTAATGAGCTGGCTCATAGGGTATTTTTATCACTACACTAGCTTTCTAAGAATATGTCAAACTGCTTTCCATAGTGGTTGTACCATTTCCAGCCGTGTATGAGAGTTCTAGTATTTGCAGCCTTCAATATGGACTGAGGCTCAATGTTAAGAAGACAAAAATTCTCACCACTGGACCAATCGGTAGCATCAGGATGGATGGCGAAGAGATTGAGATTGTTCACAGCTTCAGTTTGCTCGGCTCCACGGTCAACACTCTTGGCACCAGTAGCCAGGAAATTAAAAAACGTATTGCGATGGGAAAGTCTGTGGTTAGGGACCTCTCCAAAATACTCAAGAGCAACAGTGTCTCTCTGGAGACTAAGGTCCACCTGATACAGGCCATGGTTTTTGCAATCACTTGTTATGCATCAGAGAGTTGGACAATGACTAGGGAGGATAGAAGGAGAATTGACGCCTTTGAGCTGTGGTGCTGGAGAAGAGTATTGAATGTACCATGGACTGCCAAGAAGACAAACAGATTCATCGTAGAGAGGATTAAACCAGGCTGCTCCTTGGAGGCAAGGATTCTGAGGCTTCATCTGACATACTTTGGTCATGTTGTAAGGAGAGACCGGTCCTTGGAAAAGGACATCATGCTTGGGAGGGTGGAGGGACAGTGCAGGAGGAAAAGACCCTCTATGAGGTGGATTGATTCAGTGACTGGGGTACTCGGGATGGGTTTGTCAGAGACAATGAGATTGGCACGGGATAGAGCACGGTTTAGGGCTGTTGTACATAGGGTCGCTATGAGTCGCAAACGACTCGACGACACATAACAACAACAATATTGAACGTTGCTAGTGTTGTTGAAGTGAGATAATCTCTCATTTTGTTTTGATTTGTGGAACTTAGGGGTAAGAAGCTGAGATAGAATCCCAGAGAATGGGATTAGAATCCTCAGGCTACTCCGCAGAAGAATAGGCAGTCTTCTCCCATGCAGTTAATTGCCTTTGAAAACCCACTGGAGGGTCTGCTACTGGTCGGTTCCAACTCAGTGGCACAAAAAAACAACAGCCAATGAGCTGAGGTGGCATTGTCTGTAAGGAGTTGTGCTGCTAAACTAAAAGCAGCCTATTCAAATCCACCAGCATGTCTCTGGGACAAAGAGAGTTCCCTCTCATGCAGTTTACAGCCTCTGAAAACTTGCTGAAGGGTTAACTATGAGTCACTTTTGACTTGACAGAAATGAGTGAGTGAGTGAGTGAGTGAGTGAGTGAGTGAGTGAGTGAGTAGATAGGTAACACTGTAGTGGTGTAGTCCATAGGGAGTTAAGCTGTTAACCCAAAGTTGGCACCTCTCTGGCAGTTGAAATCCACTAGTGACTCTGAGAGAAAGATGGGTAGGTGGTCTCTTCCCATGTGCTTTACACCCTGGGAATCTCATTGAAGGGTCATTTAAGAGTCAGTTCCTACTTGACAGCAATAAGTTTGAGATTTTTTTAAAAATTTTTTTTATTTTACATTAGTTTGCATGTAAAATTTGTATACATTGTTTCATACTTTCCTTCATTGATACTGTGTTTCATACAATCATTCCCATATATTGTATTTTATAAAATTTGTCACCATTGAACTATGCCCACCTGCCTTTTTGGGTCCCCACCAGATCTTTCCCATTTCCTTTCCCTCCTCCCTCCACTCACCAAATTATGCAACCTTGTAATTTCCTCCTGCCCACCCTTTACCCCTCTGCTCTCACCTTTTCCCTACTTGAGCCTTCCATACATGTTTTACTAGTTATCCTTCTATTTTTACAATAATGGTCTTATGCAGTATTTGTCCTTAGGAGACTGAGATAGTTCACCCAGTATAATACTCTGCAGTCTCTCCTAAGTTATGTGGCATTTTTTAAAATCATTGTTCTTGAGTGCATTATGTGAATGTAGCACAATTTCTCAATCCATTCGATCATAGTTGGACATTTAGGCTGTTTCCATGTTCTTGTGATAGTGGCATTTAAGTTTTATTGAGTTTAAATAGGTAATAATCTTGAGCATTTTATTATATGTTTTTTGGATATCTTTAGTTTTCATGGTGAAGTGTCTTTTCATGTCCTCTGAGCATTTTGTAATTGAGTTATATTTTTCTTGTTGAGATGTTAAGAGTTTTCAATACATTTTAGAGATTAATTTCTTATTAGACATGTTATTCCCAAGTATTTTTTCCCCCCAGTCTGTAGGTTCTCTTTTAACTCTTCTTGATAACTCTTTTTTTTAAATTTTTTTATTGATTTGCACAATCATTCATATAACCTTGTGTTTTGTACATGTACTTTGTATTTTGTACAACCATTCATATATATTTTACATAACTAATTACCATTGTTCTTTGCCTGTTTTCACCCATCTTTTCAAGTCCCCATTGAATCTTTCCCATTACTTCACCTCATTTCTACCCAGTAACCTCCGCCAACCCAGTGATTTCTCCCCCTTTTCCAGTCTTTTGTTGCATGTAAATATTTAATTTTTGGAAAGTCCCAGTCATATAGTTTACTCTTCTGATTGTGCGTGTTTACTTGTATTTGCCTATTTATGTCATATATTAGATTTCCTAAGGTACCCCAGGAAGTAGGACCCAGCTGGCACCTCACTGTGGCAAGGATGCCTTCCTGGCCAGCTGATGGAAATAGATCCATATTTGTTCCCATTCCCAAGAAAGGTAACCCAACAGAATGTGGACATTATCAAACAGAAACATTACTGGAACAGTACATTGACAAGGAACTGCCAGAAGTTCAAGCTGATTTTAGAAGAGGCTGTTGTGCCAGGGGTATCATTGCTCATACCAGATGGATCCTGGCTGAAAAAGAATGCCTGAAGAATGCCTGTGTTTCATTGACTGCAGAGTCATTTGACTATGTGGGTCACAGCAAACTATGGCTAACATTGAGAAGAATGGGAACCCCAGACCACTTAATTGTATTAATATGAAATCTAGACCAAGAAGTTGTTGTCTAAATGAAACAAGGGAATACTACATAGTTTAAAAACAGGAATGGTGTGTGTCAGGGTTGTATCCAGTCTCCATACCTATTTAGTCTGTATGCTGAACAAATAACTCATGAAGCTGGACTCTGTGAAGAAGAGTATGGCATCAGGAGGAAGACTCAGCAACAACACAGAGATGACATAACGTTGGTTGCTTAAAATGAGGAGGATATGAAACACTTGCTGCAAAAAAAGACTACAGCCTTCAATATAGATTATATCTCAATATCAAGAAATCAAAAGTCCTTAACATTGGGCCAGTAGGCAACATTGTGGTAGATGGAGAAAGGACTGAAGCTGTTGATGATTTCATCTTACTTGGAGCTACCATCAACACCCTTGATAACAGCAGTCAGGAAATCAAGAGATGCATTGTGTTATAGAAGTCTATCGTCAGAGACCTCTCCAAAATACTGAGAAGCAGTGTTACAGTTTGAAGATTAAGGTATACCTGATTCAGGCCAGGATCTTTTAATCACTTGCTGTGATTGGAGAGCTGGGCATTGAATAAGAATGGCAGAAGAAGAATTGATACCTTTGAACTGTGGTGGTGGTGGAGAAGAGTATTGAATATCCCATAAACTGCCAAAACAGTGAACAGATATACCTTGAAAAAAGTACAGCCAGAGTGATCCTCATTGGCAAGTATAGTGAAGCTTCATCTCGTACTTTGGATGTTTTTAGCAGAGGCCGTTCCTTGGAGAAGGATGTCATATTTGGAAAAGTGGAGAGTCAGTGAAAGAAAAG
>NW_006399970.1:1236696-1282830 GCF_000299155.1 Elephantulus edwardii
CCCCCCCCCCGAGAGATGAGTTGACACAGTGGCTGCAGCAATGGGCTTAAGTATGTTAGATATTGTGAGAATGGCATAGGATGGGACAGGGTTCATACCTTTTGTATTTGACTTAGAGCACCTAACAACAACTGATAATTTTATTATCTAGTAAGGTTGATTCAGTGTAAGAGCTTGGATTCTGTGACTTTTATTGGGCAGTTTGAGGTGGCACATGGATTAAACTTTCATGTTATTCACCTGTACATGGCAGACTACTAGCAGAGCCCCTAGATTGCATCAGCTTCTCAAATTCCTCTGAATGAACCTAGGTGGATTCTTTTCTTTCAAGGCACACTGATTGACTTGGACAAAGTCCAATCTTTTTGAAAGAGTATAAGGTGTGAGGAGGCCCTGTGATCTGGCATGTGCTTCCTTGATAGCAGTCCCTATCCCATCCCTCCAGGCAGAGAGACCCTATCTAATAGTTCCAGAGGTTTTCTTTCTTTCCTTTTTTTCCTTTTTAAGCCAAAGTATATAGAATTTTTCCCACATTGAACTTTACTGATCGACAGACAAGTTGTGGGATGACATCAAGGATATCATCCATAAAGAGGGCAAAAGGTCTTTGTGTGGCATTTCTCAGACTGAAAGACCAGAAAAGCAAAATCATGCCTTGAGTTGCAATTCTTAGAGATGCTAAAGGCAAAATCTTGAATGATCCAGGAAGCAATAAAAGCAAATGGAGGGAAGGCACAGACCCTTAGGGACATGATTGACAGTGACTGCTGTAATGGACGTGACTATGTCAGATGATGAAGGCACAGAATGGGACAGGGTTCAGATCTGTTGTTTATAGGGTCATATCAGACTTGATGACACCTAACAACTTGTTGCCAAGCCTTAAATTCTTTTTAAGTGATAAAGTCTATATGAATTAGTTACCAGTGAGTCATTCAGTTCCAACTCATAGCAGCTCCATGTATAACAGAATAAAATGTTGTCTAGTCCTGTTCCATGTTAGTGATTTTTTGATATATTTCAGTCCATTGTGGTCATTTTGTAGTGGGTTCTAACATAGCGGCCTGCTCTAACACTGCAGGTGTAGGGGGACAAGAGTGTGTGGCCTCCACCAGAGACTCAAGGGGAAGAGCTTCATCCACAACATCCACAGCTCAAAATTGGTCCCTATGAGCTCAGATATACCCCCATGTTCCCAAATGTACTTCTGTCAAATCCAACACCAGCTATCACTCCCAGGGTCTTGCTGCTGTACTGCTGGATACAATAATCCTTGCAGTGGCTAAATAGAACCTACAGACCATATTCACAAGTATGGGATTGATTTGGGGAGTGAGTGGTGCAGTTGAGCTTGGAAACAGGATACATTTCTTCAGTCAGGACAGATTCTGAAGTGTGCTAGAAGGCCCAGTGACCTTTGCTTTGTGGCTTTGGGCCAGTCTTACAAACCTCTTTTAGTCTTGTCAGTTATGGTGTAGCCACAACCCTCCCTCCCTCACCTCCACATCTGCCAGGAAACCTAGATGAAGGTTCTCAACTCTGGCCTCTTAAGAAGGCATTCCAGTTCACCATTGCTTCACGTTGGTCTCTGCTGCTGCTACAGTGTCTTGATCTTGGCCTGTCTCCATTTCTGTCAGGAATTCTAGCCCTAAAGGACAACTACACTTTCTACTTCTTGGTCATAGTGAGACTCCCATTTTTGGTCTTTAAACCTTCTCAGTGTGAATCTGGCAGGATTATAAAACTGGCTAATGTCCTCTTTAAAGGAGCTCTGATGGCCTACTAGTAAAAACTGCACTGCAATCCCAAAGGCATGTGGTTCAAATCCACCAGCTGCTCTGTGGGAGGAGGATTGATATAGTCTCATCTCATGTGATTTACTGCCTGTGAAAACGTACTAGAGGGTCAGTTCCAACTCAGCAATACGCAAGAACAACAATTCCCTCATGATGTTTGTATACTTTGTTTACATGTTCCCATCTAAAAGGAACTGTTTGTCTCATTCACGTCATCAGCATATTCTCAACTTTGTGATAAAAGTGAAAGCTATAGGCTAGGAAAGCCGTTTTGGACATTTTATGGTGCCTCCTCATGAATCTATAGGACCTCATCTTTCAGCACTGCGTTTGTACCTCATGATCCCTGAAATTTTCACTGACACATTTTTGGGAGTCAGTCCTTACCTGTTTTATTTTAGTCTGAAAGTTGCCATGAAATCTTTCCACTTTGAGTGATCTTGCTGTTGTTTAAAATACTAGTGACAAGACTTCCTGCATCATAATAACATGTAAGCCATTATGGTATGCTGAATATACTGTGAAAATGCCATATGGTCCACTGGCATGTTGAATGCTGCAGAATGGTGTTAGACTGTTTAAATCTTGGCTCTAGATCAAAAGTTGAATTGTATTTTTTTTAGTAAGAACCGTAAGAACCTCCCTAGTGGTTCTAATCCATTAGCTGCTCCTCAGGAGAAATGAGTCTACTGTGCAGTTTACAGCCTCTGAAAACCTGTTGTAGGATCAGCAATGCAATGGTTTAGACTCGAGGGCAGTGAAAGATTAAGACTGGTAAATGTAAATCTTTTCATTTTTACTTTAGGCTTACCCATTAGAGAGAGCCATTTGGTGATTTATCTCACCATTATATGATACAACCACCCTTAGATTTCAGGATTGTTAAGAAAGATTAAATTAGGAAATAGAAGTCTATCTGTTAACTGTTTTTACCATATGTCAGTAAATTGTTGATACCTCATTTTTTTCCCCCAAAGCTTATATTGAATGTAATTATAACCTACTCCCTGGTACATTTTTGCTGCTCTGTCAAAAGAACTTTTTTCCCCTCTGTAAATATTTTAAACCATTAATACTATCAAGATGACTATATAGGAACATCTGACCTTCTCTAACTTCAGGAAGGGGAGGAAGAAAATCACCATAAACATAAGCCCAAAGCCGATTCCTGTGACGTGAAGGTCAGGCATGCCTCCACCTTCCAGCTTTTTTCCTCTTCATATTCAAATTTTGATTCAAATTGTCCTGCCCACAGCACTCTCTGTTCACTGCTGGTAATTTGTTAATATTGTCACAGAGAACTGATAGCTAATGCTCACAGTATGCAGCTTAGAGGGACATGCTTGGTATGGTGGAGGGACAGGACAGGAGGGGAAGGCCCTCTATGAGGTGGATTGATTCAGTGACTGGGGTAATTGGGATGGGTGTATCAGAGATGGTGCAATTGGCACAGGACAGAGCAGAGTTTAGGGCTATTGTACATAGGGTCGCTACGAGTCACAAGCGACTTGACAGCGCATAACAACGACAACAACAATGGTTAGGTTTATTAGATTATGATTTGAGATCCAGAAAGAGAGAGTATACAGTTTTACAGTTAGGATATCCTTAGCTGTGTTCCTGGACTGGTCTCTCTGTCACCTCTCAGCTCTTCTCTGCCCTGCCCTGTTCAGGCAAGTGTTAAGAAACTATTTAGCTGTACCAGCAAGTGCTCAGGGATACCTCACTCCACAAGGAAGCTTTCTACCTGATGGTCCTCAGTTCCTTTGCTTGTAGGTCAGCCAGTCTCGTTCTGTTGACAAGTACCTGGACATCCTCCTCTTCCCCCGCCCCCGAATCTTTCTGCCCATTGGTGCTCAGCTTTCTCTTTATGAGTCAACAAGCCTACAGTAGCTGCTGTACTCTGTGGGCCAGTAAACCCATTATACCATCTTGTTTGGTCTCTTGATTCTGCTGCCACTTTTCTGCCATTTGTCTGCTGCTGATTCTCAGTTGTGGATCATCACTCCTTCCCCTCTGTCTTTTGGGTCTAGGGGTCTTGAGTCCTACGAACATGTCCTGCTCCTGTTTATTCTTCTTGGTGATCATGAAGTCCCCTTTCCCATCCCTGAGATTACTTTTTCTTTTTTTTTTAAAAAAAGCCTAGTAAGATGGAAAATAGACCACTCCTCTCATTAGAATTCTATACACCTTGGTCCCACCCTCAGAAGGGTACCATGTATCTTATTTATATTCATAAATGTATCTTTGTGTGACACCTCTTTACTGCTGTGACTTTGGAAGCAGTAGCGGCATCCACTTCCGAAACCACATGCCTCTGGAAACCCTATGAACTTGGAGAAACGATAATAGTTATAGAAAGGCTTTAGGCCTTTTGTTCATTGGGTCGCTATGAGTTGTGCTCAACTCGATGGCAATCATCAACAACAAATGTGTCTTACTAATATTAGCATGTAGTCTAATACCCTTGGTTGATCATATTTACCTAATTTACATAGATCAGTTCAGTCATTTAAAATACTAAAGAGCCGGATATCCCTTTAAACACCATACCTGATTTAAGCCATGGTATTTTCAGTCACTTCATATGTATGTGTAAGTTAGGCAGTGAATAAGAAGACCAAAGAAGAATTGATGCCTTTGAATTCTGTTAGTGAAGAATATTAAGTATACTATGAACCGCCAAAAGAACAAGTAAGTCTAGCCAGAATATTCCTTAGAACCAAGGATGGTGAGATTTCATCTCACATACTTTGAACATGTTATCAAGAAGGGACAGTCCCAGGAGAAGGATATGCTTGGAAAAGCAGAGGATCAGCCAAAAAAAAAAAAAGGAAGACCCTCAAGGAAATGGTTTGACACAGTGTCTGAAACAATGGGTTTAAGCACAGCATAGATTGTTGGGATGGACTAAAGTTTCATTCTGTTGTACGTAGGGTGGTTGTGCATCCTTGATAGCACCTAACGACCACCACCTGATCATTTAGTGAGAGTTATAAGACAGTGTTGAGAAAGGCCTTGTAAAAGCAATCCATCATACTCTAAAAGCAAGCCAACAATATTGTGAAGGGGAAGATCACGCAGAGCTCCATGCAGAGACCATTTTGGTTGTTTGTGTCTATTTATTTCCAGTCTTTGCAGAGTCATAAACTAAAATGCTTTTTTAAATGTAAGTTCCTTGTAGGCATTGCACAAGTAGGCATCTCCTTTTTTTTTTTCTGACACTAGAACTAAATGGAGTTGTATGAAGTGTTTATAGAAACTTTTTAATTGAGAGCAATTGAATTCATTCTAATTGGCTATAATGGTTATAATGACGCTTACACCTAACGTTTTATACTCATTAGTCATTTTCCTAGTCTCTGGTGGCATAGTCCATTAGGGAGTTGTGCTGCTAATCCTAAGGTGCACCCCTCTCAGGGCTCCAGTTTAACAGCCACTCTTCAGGAGACAGGTGGGTAGTCTCCTCCCATGCTATTTATAGCTTCCAGAAAGTAATTTTTATTCCTGTTAGAGGTATTTTCAGTGAATTGGGTAGATAAAGACTTTCCTATTTTAAGTCTCAGGAGTTACAAGAAGAAGTCACTTATAAAGTAGGAATTTCTGTGAATTACATATGCTATTCAGTATGATTTTTATATTAGAATTACTTTATATATTAGTAAGTTTTGAAAAAGACAAAAATGCACATCACGTTTGAAGAGTTCACACTTAGTAAAGTCCTTAAATTTTTTATTCTCATCCAAATTAATGGATAATGAAAATACAGGTTAATTCTTGTTCAAATGGGGTTTTACATTTTTTTTTTTAAAGAATAAAGATTGTACAAATGAGTCTAGCTAAGAACTTTTCATTTGCATTAAAATAGGAACTTAATGAATGTACATGCTACCGTTGAGTTGGTTCTGACTCGTGGCAACCCTCCATCACATTTCCAATCTTTATGAGAGATTACCCAACCTTCTCCAGTGGATGGAAGTGGATTCAAACAGGTGGCCTTTGGTTAGCAGCCCAGTCCAGTACTAAATATGCCACTAAATCACCGATTAATCTAAGTTGTTGTTAGGTGCTATGGAGATGAGTATATAACCTATAGTGACCCTGTGAACAGCACATCTGAATCCTGACCTGTCTTGTGCCATCCTCACAGTTCTTGACATACTTGAGCCCGTTGCTGCAGTGATTGTGTCAGTCCATCTAGTTGAGGGTCTTATTCTCTTTTGCTGACCTTTCACCTTTCCAAGTATAATGTCCTCCAAGGAAGAGTTAGCCAACAGACAAGTGAAGAAATGCTCAATACATTGGCAGTTAGAGAGATGCTAATCAAAACCACAATGAGATACCATCTCATCCCAGTAGCAGTGGCAACATTTGACAGGACAGCAAGTAATAAATGTTGGAGAGACTGGAACTCTCACCTTGGTGGGGTTGTAAAATGGTACAACCACTCTGGAAGACAGTTTGTTATTTCCTCTAAAGTTGAACAATAAAATTCCATATGACCCAGCTATTCCACTGCTAGGAATATATCCTGAGGAAAATAGAATTGAGATAAAAACGGAGATTTGTCTACCAATATTCACACCAGCATTAATCACAATAGCAAGAATATGGAAACAGCCCAACTGCCCGTCACCAAATGAGAAATTGTGGTACATTTGTGCAGTGGAGTACTAAGCAGCACTGAGGAATAACCATTTTGTAAGATATTCTTCACCAGTAGCTCAATTCAAAGACATCAATTTTTCTTTGATCTGCTTTAATCATTGTCCAACTTTCAGTTACATAGGAAGTAGCTGAAAAAACTATGGCTTGAATCAAGTGCACCTTAGTTTTTAACCTGACATTTTTGGTCTCTGGCATTTTGGAGATGTCCTTCTCAGCAGCAAATTTCCCCAGTTCAAGTCATCTTTTAATTTCTTAACTATTGCTGTCATGGGTATTGATTTTGGATCCAAGTGAAATAAAATCTTGGACAGCTTCAGTTTTTTCCTCTGTCTTGATATTTATTGCCTATTCCAGTGGTGAGGGGTTTTATTTTCTTGCTGTTGAGGAATATCCCATACTGAAGACTATAGTCTTTGATACTTTTTTGTTTTTAGTCTTTGATATTTTATAGTAAGTACTTCAGATCTTTTTCACCATCTGCAAGCAAGGTTGTATCATCTCTCTCACACAGTTGTTGATGAACCTTAGTCCATTGTTGTTGTTATGTGCTGTCGAGTTGACCAGAAATCATAGTGACCCTGTGAATAGCTCTGAACCTTGCCCTGTCCTGATGCAACCTCATTGTCTTTGACACATCTGATCCCATTGCCGCAGGCCCTATGTCAGTCCATCTCATCCAGGCTCACTCTCTTTCACTGACCTTCTACCTTTCCAAGCATGATGTCCTTCTCCAAGGAGTGGCCCCTCCTGATCACATGCCCAAAATATGAGAGATGGAGTTTCAAAACCCTTGCTTCCATGAAGCAACCTGGTTTTACCTTCTTTAGGACAGACTTGTTTGTTCTGGTATTAGCCCATGCTATGTTTAATACTCTTCTCCAGCACTACAACTCAAAAACATCAACTCTTTTTCTGTGATCTTTAGTCATTGTTCAGTTCTCAAATACGTATATCAAGCAGTTGAGAAGATGATGGCTTTTTATCAGGTGCACCTTAGTCTTTAGACTGACATTGTTGCTCGTTAGAACTTTGGAGAATTCCTTAACAGCCTATTTTCCCAGTGCAACTCGTCTTATGGATCTGAGCATGAAGAAATGGTTAACAACAGCTTCAGGCTTTTCTCCTATCATGATGCTGCCTGTTGGCCTGGTGGTGAGGATTTTTGTTTCTTGGATATTGAGAAGAAATCTGTATTGAAGGCTGCAGTGTTTGATCTTCAGCAGGCGCTTCAAGTCCTCCTCAGTTTGGCAAGCAAGTGTGTTATCTGTGTAATACAGCTTGTTAATTTGTCTTTTTGCAAGTCTGATGCCACACTCTTCTTCATAAAGCCCAGCCTCTCGAGTTATCTATTCAGCATATAGATTGAAAATGTATGGAGAAAGGATATATACCTAGCTTGCTTCATTTTTTATTTTGAGCTATCTGATGTGGCTGTGTTTGGACAACAGCTTTTTTATCTGGGTATAGGTTTTACATGAGCAAAATCAAGTGTTCTGGGATTCCCATTTTTCTTAATGTTCGCCACAATTTGTTGTGATCCACAAATGCTTTTGCATAGTTGATAAAACACAAATAGATATCCTTCTGGTCCTCTTTGCTTTCAACCAAGATCCTTTTAATATCAGCCGTGATATCGCTAGTGCCACAGCGTCTTCAAACCCAGCTTGTACTTCTGGCAATTTGCTGTTAATATACTGTTCTAGTCATTTTTGGATAATCTTCAACAAGATTTTACTTTGATGTGATACTAATAGTACTGCCCTTCCCAATTTTGAACCAGGCAGTGTTTCCTTGTTTTGTTCTGATGACTGCCTCCTGGTCCAAGTATAGGTTTCTCATTAGTGTGATCAAGTGTTCTGGGATTCCCATTCTTCTCAGAGTCTGCCACAGTTTGTTATGATCCACATAGTCAAAACACCTTTGCATAGTCAATGAAGCACAGATGGACATTCTTCTGGTATTCTTTGCTTTCTGCTATTTGAATAGCTATTTTGTTGTTGTTGTTATTGTTATTGTTGTGTGCCATCGAGTCGCTTGCGACTCATAGTGACCCTATATACAACCACCCTAAATTCAGCTCTGTGCTGTGCCTATCTCACAGTCTCTGACACACCTACCCCTATTGCCCCAGTCACTGAATCAATCCACCTCATATAAAGTCTTCCTCTCCTGTGCTGTCCCTCCATCCTCCCAAGCATGACGTCCTTCTTCAAGGACTGGTCCCTCCTTGCAACATGTCCAGAGTATGTCAAACGAAGCCTCAGAATCCTTGCCTCCAAAGAGCAGCCTGGTTTAATCCTCTCGAGGCTGAACCTGCTCATTTTCTTAGCAGTTCATGGTATATTCAATACTCTCTCCAACACCACAGCTCAAAGGCATCAATTCTTCTATCCTCCCTAGTCATTGTCCAGCTCTCTGATGCATAGCAACTGATTGCAAAGACCATGACTTGTATCAGGCGCACCTTAGGCCCCAGAGTGACACCATTGCTCCTCAGTACAGCAGACTTTCCCATTGTAAATGTCTTTTAATTTCCTGGCTCCTGGTGCCAAGAGTGTTGACTGTGGAGTCAAGCAAACTAAAGCTGTGAACAATCTCAGTCTCTTCACCATCTATCCTGATGCTGCCAATTGGCCCAGAGGACAAGGTTTTGTGCATGGTGTTTGAAGAGAATGTTGCTCAGACTAATATCCCCATCATTCTGCAGGATGGACCCCTGATGGTGGATCACTTTTCTGTCCTTTGAAAGACTGGCTATTGGTCTATAAAAACCTTCCCTTATATTGGTACAGAAAAAAGCTTCCCTAAGACTCTTGCAAACACTCTGGTAAAAGGATTATTCTCTACAGAGACTTTGCTGCGGCTCCTTTCCCAGCAATCCACATTCAGATTCTTGAGGCTGAGTGCTTGGAAGACCAGGTGTTGAAGGTTCCTACTGGACTTGATCATTTATCTCTGTATGATTTGAGGAAAGTGGCACATCCTTTACTTTTCTCCTTTGTTCACCTCATTATAGTGGATAACCTTATCACCCCTTTTCTCTCTTTTACTTACATACAAATGCCACGTCTGGGCCTTTGAATGTGCAGTCCCTCTGAAAGAAACATGTTCTTTTTTTGCCTTGCTTTACTTGTCTAGTTTTTCACTTATGCTTGCATTAAATCAGTTTCCTTTAGGAGACCTTTCTGACTTGCTTTCCTTTTACACTGATAGGGTCTTTCAAGCCCTTTGGCACATTTGGAGCTGCTCAACCTGCTGTGAAGTTGCACACTGGTGTGGGGGTTTTTGATGGTGTCTGACATGTTCATTCTGACTTTTCTAATTGATACCACATAGAAGTCTCTTAATATATGCTATGTACATGAAGGGAATAAATGTTGGAGGTAATGTCACTGATAATTTAGTTAATATTATAGTTGTTGTGTTTTATAGTTTCAGTTTTCTGTGAAGATGCTGAAACTCAGAAGTTTATTATCACTTTGTAAGATGTCTTTGGGAAATGACTATATTTTCCCAAGATGAGTCTTTAGAATTGGATGAGTTTCATTGTTGCATTCTACAGAGTAGGAACTGACTGACAGCTAATCCTCCAGCAGGTTTTCAGAGGCAGTAAATCGCAGAGGAGAAGGTTGCCCATCTTTCTCCTGTGGTGCATCTGATGGATTTGAACTACATACTGTTAAGTTGCCACCTTAGCTTCTTACCACTGACCACAGCAATGCCCTAATAGTTAACATTTAATTCTGATTTTTTTAATTGTATATTTATTTTTTTCCCCTTGTAAGTTTTCTTCCCTTTCCCACTCCCTTTGACCTCTCCTCATTAATTTTCCTCTCAAGGGTATGCCGTTTATTTTAGAGGTAGAGTTAGCATTATGAGTGTTGTAGGAGAATGCTAGTAATTAGAAAAATATTTGTGATGTGATTTGCTGCCTTCCTGATAGCTTTTCTTTAGAATTTTCATTCTGAGGAGGAAGGGGAAATTTATTCAGTAGTTAAAGATCATTGGCATTCCTCAGTTCTTAAAACTTCTCAAAGTGACTGCTCAAAAATAACAATTGTGACTTCTTGCCTTTTTCTGAGAAAAAGGAAGGTGATTTGCAGAATACTTGAAAATTAGAGTAAGAATCATTTCTGTTAGGTTTTAGATTTAGAGAGAAAGCATTCATTTGGAGGAGAGCGAGTTACTATTGCAGTTGTTACTAGCATTTCTCTCCATCAGGGGTCAGCACAGTACCACCTCCATCCTATTACTGTCTTCTATATGACTCATAAGTATGGGGTTTACGGGTTTCTTTCAGTGGTTGGAAAAGCTGTCAAAACAGGCATATATTTTGTGATATGTGAAAACTGAACGAGATCAAAGTTTCATATTATGTACTTTGAACATTTCAGGAGAGGCCAATCTCTGAAAAAAGATATTATGCTTGGAAAAGTAGGTCAATGAAAGAGAGGCAAATATCCTTGATGAGAATGGATTTGACACAGTATCAACAGCAGTAGGCTTAAGCACAGCAGCGATTGTGCTGGGCAAGGTTTTATCCTCTCGTTCACAGGGTTACCGTGACTAAGAGCTAACTAAATAGCACCTGACGATGGGTCAGTTTTTATTGGTCCAGCCATTCTTTCTTGTTTATGTATTATGTAGAGGTGCTTTCAAGCTGTATTTTAGTGGATTTTAGGCTGTTGTGACTGGGATCTGAAAGCCCACGAAGCAAAACATCTTCATGATATGGCCCTTCGATTTAACAATAGTTGGAGAACTACATAAACATTGAGCACTAAAGTTTAAGTGATGAGTGAGGGAGAAATAAAGAGAAATGCAGTTGGTTCTAACTTTTAGTGACTTTTTTCTATTTGGGAATATGTAGCTCATTATTAGACTAACTTATGTTGCCATTTTAAAATGAAAATAATAAAGAAAAAGTATTTCTACTAATTTTTTTTCAAAGATGAATGCATACAGGATTCTGTAGAAAGCAAATTTCTTGTACTCACTGTTTTCATGTTTTGATGTTATCATTAAATATTATCATTATCCTTTGGCTTTCAAAGATTTTTCTAATAAATGAAGACTTCTTGTCATTTTCTTTCTTTTTTTTTTTTTTTTCCTTTTAGTGAAGCTACTGATAACATGGTCTGGAACCTGGTTGATGACTGATTAATAGACCTGAACTTGTACATTGGAGAAGAAGGTACGTTTTCCCTTTTGGAGTCAATGGACAGGACAGCAGGCTCTTGTTAAATCCTGCTACAATCAAATTGGAAACTCTAAAAGCATTGGCACTATGTCTCTGGTAGTTCAAATTCACCAGCATTTCCTCAAGAGAAAGATGGACATTGTTCTTCCATGTTAGTTACAGCCTTTGAAAACCCACTGGAAGGTCAGCTAGGAGTCAGTTTCAACTCCAAGGCAAGGTGTTTGAGAGTTTTGACAATCAGTTTTGCTTAAAATGAGACATAGATAGGTCAAATGCTGTAAAAACTCAAACTCATAGCCCTTGAGTCACTTTCAGCTCATTATGGCCTCTATCAGTTTTCCAAAGCTTCAAATTTTATGGGAGTAGACTGCTCAACTGGTGGATTTGAACCACTGGAGACACATAGTCTTTCCGATAGCAGTGCAGCACACTATGGACTGTGTCACCAGAGCCCCTTTTAAGTACTGTATTAGGAGATAAAAGAACAAGATGTTAACACCTACCTGTCTTGTTCATCTAAAGCATTCACTCACTGGCTGTGTGACTGGGTACATTTATCACTTTTCATTCTATTTGCTTTGTTTGCAAAATAGAGGAATAAAAGATGCCTTTACTATTTAAAAGCAGGTGTTTTGTATTACTCGTAAGAGTAGTGTTTATGGGGTTTTTTTAGTTGTTGGAAAATTTGTCAAACAGGCATACTATTTTGTGATACATGAAAATGAAATAAGTTCAGATTAAAATCTTATGTACTTTGCACATGTTATCAGGAGGGGCCAATCTCAGGAAAAGGATATCATGCTTGAAAAAGTAGGTCAGCGAAGTAAAGGCAGATATCTTTAATGAGATTGACACAGTGACCACAACAGTGTCCTCTATAAGTGGTAAGTTTCTTGATAGTGTGTACCATGCCTGATTTGTTCACCATGGAGTTTTAATAGCTAGCATTGGTCTCTGGTGACACAGTCCCCTTTGAGTTGTACTGTTAGCTCAAAGGTTGACTCCAGCTGTTGATGGGCAGTTAAGATGTACAACAGACTCAAAAACCTGATGAAGGGTCATTATTAGTTGAAACCCACTCGATGATAGTGAGCTTGAGGCTTTTTGGAACATAGAGCTGGTATATAGCTAATGTTTATTAAGTGAAAGATCACATTAACTTCAGGTATCTGTAATACCTAATACAGTTTATTAAAAGGTATACTGATCGAATCCCAGATGCACACGGTTCGAACCCACCAGATGCTCTGCTGGGGAAGGAGGGACAATCTCCTCCTGTACCAGTCAGATCTGATTTGACGGTACACGCACACAAAAAAATAATATTAAAAAAAAAAAAAAGAATAAAAGGTATACTGATCGGTATCAGGTGCTTTTTGTTAACTCTAGGAGTATATTTTGACTAAAACAAAAATTTTCTTTGATCTGGTTCTTTACAGAGAGCCATCAAATTATTAAGATTTGTGTAAGTTGATCGCTTATTTCTATTTTATGAGATCTTAAAAGACAAGATAAACAGTTAATCTAGGAATATTACTAGCTTCTATGAAATAGTATGGATTTTGTGTGAGCACAATTAAGTGTTCTAGGATTGCCATTCTTCTCATTGTTAACCATAATTTTCAATGATCCTCGAAGTAAAATGCCTTTGCACAGTCACTAAAGGATAAATAGACAGTCTTGTGGTATTCCTTGCTTTCAGGCAGAATCTATCTTACATCAGCAGTGATATTCCTGGTGCCACATCCTCTTCTAAACCCAGTATAAACTCGCACTTCTCTGTGTTCTTTTCTGTTTTTAGGTTATCTTCTGTATTTTGCTTGCATGCAATACTATGTATTGTATATATGTACATACATATATGTGTATATATGTTATGTATCCCATAACATAGATTTGTATTATTTTAATGTATTTGCCATTAAAAATAGAAAGGATTTACTAACAACCAAAAATGTCTTAGTGCTTGGCTTTGTATTTGTAATAGAATTTTTTTTTTACTCTTTGCATGGCTTAGATTTACTATGTAGTGTCATTTCTTTTCCATCTAAAGAACTTTCTTTAAGCAGTATTAGGGCTGATGTAGTGGTAATAGATTCCTTCAGCTTTTGTTCATTTTTGCCCTAATTTTTAAATGATAGTTTTAACAGATGGAAGTATTTTTGTTTGACACTTTTTTTTTTTGGTGCTTTAGTTATGTCTTTGCAATACCTTCTTGCATACATGGTTTCTGAGGAGAAATCAGCATTTAATCTTCCTGCATATCCCTTATATAATCACTTGTCTTATTCTAAATTTTTCTCTTGACTTGTTTGAGAATCTGATTATAATGTATCTGTGTGTGTCTCTGAGTTTCTTGTTCTTAGAGTTTGCTCACTTTATTGAGCGTGTACATTATTTATTATTTATAATTGTCTTTCTTTTTTTCTCTTTTCATTCTGAGATTCCTTAATAGTCTACTCGGTGATATAGATTCCTTCAAGTTTCTTTACTTTTCCTCTTTATTTTTTCTTTTTGTATTTCCAACTCAGAAATTTCAGTGTCTCTGTCTTCAAGTTTGCTGATTTCTGTCAATTCAAATCTGCTCATTTGGGAGCCTCTTAGGGAATATTTTTTTCCCCAACAATGATATTTTTCAGCTCCAGTGTTTTTTGATTGGTTCTTTTAAAAAATTTCTGTGCCTTCACTGAAATTTTTTTATTCTTGCATCATTTTCCTGATTCCCTTTCCTCCCTCATTGTTTCTTTGAGATATTCACTACTGTTGCTTTAATGTGTCCATTTTTAAAAATTAATTTTAATGAAAGTTTATAGAGACTTAGGGTTTCCAGTCATTCACTGTTGCACTTTTCTCCTTCCTTACCCCCTCCACCCCATAATGTGTCCATTTCTGTAAGTCCGTTTTATGTTACTCTCTGAAAGTTTCCATTACGTTTTGTTCTTTTAAATGGGCCATTTTTTTCCACTTCTTTATTGGCCTTACAGTTACTTGGTTGAAATGGGATATTTAAAACCATTATACTGTGGTAACTCTTTCCCTCAGAGTTTATACTTCTTCATTGTTGTTATTGCTTTAAATTATTGAATGTTGTATATTTTTGTTTCAACACCAAACTTCTAGTCTTGGTGCATCTGATGTGACACTCTGGTGTCCTCTCCTAAGGATGCCAGCTGTCACTGCTTCACTTTTAGGCTCCTTGAGTAGTGCTGCTGGTGGTTCACCTCTTGACACCTAGTTCTCTTGCAGTACCTTTTGTGGCTTCTTCACCACAAGGCTGCCTGACTGAGGATGCTGATTTTGCCATCTAGGAGCAAAAGCTTCCTTACACAAAGTACCAGCTGGGGAGCTATAGCTCAGACTTACCATGAGTCTTCTCATGCAGAATGAATCTCTAGCCCCAAAGTCTCATCCTAGACCTAGTAGCTATTACAGATTTACCATGTGACTTCCTGTTGGGGAGCACTGATTTTGGAGTTCCAACCATCAACTTCCTGTTTGAGAGTAGCTGCTGTTATAAACCCACTATAAGACTTCCTGACTAGAAAGTACCATCTAAGCCCGAGTACTCCTAGAAATGACATCTGGTCTAGGCTAACTGCCACACTCGTTAGGCAGGTGTCTATTGTGCTTTTCCAAACACAGTAGTCGCCTTCCCAAGAGCACGGATAGAGATGCCCTCCCTAAGGTGCTGATTGTGTGCTACTGCAGCTCAGTGTCTGCTGACCACTGGATGTTGACTGTGCTGCTCACTGTCAGTCATTGCAGTCATTACCCCACCTCAAGATAATTATTACGTAGCCTTGGTGGCTTAATATATATTATGTGTTGACTGGCAACTGCAAGACAGCCATCTGGAGGTAGAGAGGGAACTGAGATGCAAACATGTGGAAAACAGTGCTCACTCACTTAGATGTTACTTTTTTGTGGATTCAGTCATTGCTTTGGTCCTTCAGCCCTTTAAATTTTTTTTTCAGAGTTCTGACATAGTCAGTTTCACCAAGTTTTGTTTGTTTTCTCCTGGTTTTGTTTTGGGGAAATAGGAAAGCTCGACTGGTTATCTTCTCTTTCCCATGTTCTGCTTTCTTTTATGCTGTTGTTGTTGTTGTTATGTGCCGTCAAGTCACCTGCAACTCCTAGTCACCCTGTGTACAGCAGCTCTGAAGCCTGCCCTGTCCTACGCCATTCTCACTCAGTCCGACCAACCCCCAGTTACTGTTAACATCATATCATAATAATATAATAATAATAACAACATAATAATAACATAATATCAATCCATCTCCTCTGGAATCTTTCTCTCCAACGCTGTCTCTCCACCCTTCTGAGCATGATGTCCTTCTCCAAAGATTGGTCACTCCTAGGCATGTGCCCAAAGTATGTGAGGTAGTGCTTCAAATCCTAGCTTCCGAGGAGAAACTTGGTTTCACCCTCTCCAAGACAGACTTATTTGTTTTCTTGGCTGTCCATAGTATGTTCTCGACTCTTCTCCAGCACCACAACTCAAAGGCATCAGTTCTTCTTCTGTCATCCTTAGTCATTGCCCAGCTCTCTGATGCATAGCAAGTAATTATGAAGACCATAGCCTGGATCAGGCACACCGTAGTCCCTAGACTGACATTTTCTTTTTTATACATACAATTTCCCCCCACTTTTTCTGTCTCCACTCTGGAGCTTCCCTGATTCTATATGTGGATTGACAGACAAGAAGTTTCCCATCACCCTTGAATTACATATGCACAGTACAGATAAAGAAACATAGCAAGGACTTGGAGAACAGAATCATTATAAACCATTGCTCAGACCCCAGACTTAACCTGAGGTGATGCAAATTACAACAAAATAACATAGTAAAATCTTTGAAAATGGTGTTTATTTTGGAACCATCACCATAGAAGGCAGGACAGAACTTGTAGTATGGACTTCAAAATTAGAATTCTAGATGTTAACAGAATCTAGAGTCTAGACATTTTCTGTTTTGTGGGCGTAGCATTTTAGCTCTGATATTGTAGTTTTCAGTCTGGGAGCACTGTTGCCTGTTGGGGTAACTTGAGAACATCTAGATATGTTTTTTTGTCTTATTTCAACAGAGACAAAGAGGATAGTTGATCTATGCTTCCACATTGCAAACAACTGACCCTCACAGTATAGAGTTATCTAGTCCACAGTATCAGTAGTGATAAGGTCTAGAATCTTTCCTTGTATTATCTTTTGGAATCAAGATTCCTACTTACATTTTAAGTTATAATTCAAATTATAAAAATTGATTTAAATTTAGTCATGTATTTTTCCACTTCTTGTAGTCTTCATTTTCTCTTGAGAGTTTTATTCTATTTAACTTTGTCTTAGTTAAAAGCTTTCTTCAAATCTACTTACTTATTACTTGAATGGTATTCAAGCTCTTACATGATTACAAAGTAACTTCCTTATACCTGGTTATAGATTTTTATCAAATCTTGTGTCTTCTATCTCAGGGATCTATATCTGTCACATGTGTAAGTCATATTACATTCTATTAAATCTGGTAAGAACCTTCTAACTATGGGAATTAGTGTTCTAGCTGCCCAGTCTCTTTTACCCTGTAATTACTTCTGCTTGTGTCCTGCAGAGAAGATAAGATATATCTGTGCCATTTGAGCCCATCTCCTTGCTGCCCTGCCACACATTTAAGCCTGTTATGTCCTGGGACCTGGTTATTTGAGGGAATGGATCAAGAAATCAATGTCAGTTTGCTTTAAAAAAGAAAAGTAGTCAGCCAAAGGACCACATAAGCCATTTATGTTCAAATAAATATTTGAAAATACATAAGGATGGATGATGTGGAGATGGATAGAATATGCATATCATAAATGTAACTGTTTATAGGAGGTAAGTTTAATCCTAGCACACTGATTATTATAGTGAAGAGGAAAGGTTTTATTGTGGTGTTTTCTGAATTATATTTGCTTCAGAATGTGTCTAAACTTACTTCAGCTAGTTTTCAGATGATTTTTAACATGCTTGCCCTACTTGGCTGCACAAAAGGAACCTGGCAGTTTATCTGTATTTTAATAGGTCAAAACAACTACCTTTTAAATAAAGTGATTACATTGCAAAAAAGTAGAGAACTATTTGTGGCCTTGAAATCTGATCTATTTCTACTATCATTTCAGGTAGATCCCTTGGCCTCATTATTCAAATATAGTGTTGTTATTGTTGTTATGTGTCATCGATTCATTTGCGACTCATAGCGACCCTGTGAACAAGAGCCCTAAACCCTGCCCTGTCCTGTGGCAACCTCATTGTCTCCAACACACCTACTCCCACTACCCCAATCACTGAATTGATCCATCTCATCGAGGACCTTCCTCTCCTGCACTGTCCCTCCACTCTCCCAAGCATGATGTCCCTCTCCAAGGACTGGACCCTCCTTGCAATATGCTCAAAGTACGTCAGACGAAGCTTCAGAATCCTTGACTCCAAGGAGCAACCTGGTTTCAGCCTCTCTAGGACAAATCTGATTGTCCTTCTAGCAGTCCATGTTATATTCAACAGTCTTCTCCAGCAGTACAGAGCAAAGGCATCAGTTCTCTTTCTGTCATCCCTAGTCACTATTCAGCTCTCTGATGCATAACACGCAATTGCAAAGACTAGCCCAGATCAGGCACACTTTAGTCTCCAGCCTGACGTCGTTGCTCTTCAGTACACTTGAGAAGTCCCTCACAGTTGACTTTCCCAATGCAGTTCGTCTCTTGATTTCCTGGCTGCTGGTACCAACAGTGTTGACTGTGGAGCCAAGCAAACTAAAGCTGTGAACAATCTCAATCTCTTCACCATTTATAATTATGCTGCCAATTGGCCCAGTGGTGAGAATCTTTGTTTTCTTGATGTTGAGCTTCAAGCTGTATTGAAGGCTTCAGTCCTTGACCTTCTTCAGCAAGCACTTCAGGTCCTCCTCAGTTTCAGTGAGCAGGGTCATGTCGTCTGCATAACACAGGTTGTTGATGAATCTTCCACCAATCCTGATACCACATTCCTCCTTGTACAGCCCAGTGTCCCGGATGATCTTTTTCTGCATACAGATTGCAAAGATATGGAGACAGAATACATCCCTGGCTGACGCCCTCCCAATTTTGAACCATTGTCTCCTTGCTCTGTTCTGACAAACTGCCTTTGGTCCAAGTACAGGTTTTCACATAAGCACAATCAAATGATCTGGGATTCCCATTCTTTTCAAAGTCAGTCACAGCTTGTTGTGATCCACACAGTCAGAGTCTTTGCATAGTCAGTGAAGCACAGATAGACATTCTTCTGGTATTCTCTGCTTTCTGCCAAGATCTGTCTAACATAGCTATAATATTCCTAGTACCGCGACCTCTTCTAAACCCAGTCTGCACATCTGTTAGTTCTCTGTTGACGTGTTGCTCCAGTCATATTTGTATAATTTTCAGGAGAATCTTCCTTGTATATGATATTAGTGATATTGTTCAGTAATTTCCACACTCTGTCGGGTCACCTTTTTTTGGAATGGGAATATGTGAAAATATCTTTAAGGAGTTGGGGTCAGAAAATCAAAAGGGCCGAACTTGCTCAGCATTTATTAAGCTCAAGAAACTGAAGAACAAATTCAAACCTCGAGTTGCTATAATCAAGGATGCTTTAGGAAGAATATTAAATGATCCAGGAAGTATTAAAAGAAGATGGAAAGAATATACTGAGTCACTGTATTGAAAGGAATTGGCAGACACAGAAGTATTTCATGAAACAACATATGAGCAAGAGCCTATGGTGATGAAGGAAGAAGTTCAGGCTGTTTTGAAGGAAATAGCAAAAAAATAAGATCCCAGGAATAGATGGTATACCAATTGACATATTTCAGCTAACAGATACTGCCCTGGATGTGCTCACCAAGTTGTGCCAAGAAATCTGGAGAACAGCCACTTGGCCAACTGACTGGAAGAGATCTATATTTGTTCCCATTCCCAAGAAGGGTGACCCAACAGAGTGCGGAAACTATAGAACAATATCATTAATTTTACATGCAAGCAAGATTCTGCTGAAGCTTATCCAAAAATGACTAGAACAGCAGCACATTAGCAGAGAACTGCCAGAAGTCCAGGCTGGGTTTAGAAGGGGTTGTGGTACTAGGGATATTGTAGCTGATGTTAGATGGATCTTAGCTGAAAGCAGGGAATACCAGAAGAATGTCTATCTGTGTTTCATTGATTATACAAAGGTGTTTGACTATGTGAGTCATAACAAACTGTGGCTGACTCTGAGAAGAATAGGAATCCCAGAACACTTGATCGTGCTAATGCGAAACCTATACTTGGACCAAGAGGCAGTCGTCAGAACAGAGCACGGAAACACTGCATGGTTCAAAATTGGGAAGGGCATACGCCAGGGATGTGTCCTGTCTCCATACCTTTTCAATCTGTATGCAGAACAGATTATCCGGGAGGCTGGGCTCTATGAGGAGAAGTGTGGTGTCAGGATTGATGGAAGATTCATCAACAGTCTGCGTTATGCAGATGACACAACCCTGCTTGCTGAAACTGAGGAGGACCTGAAGAGTTTGCTGCAGAGGGTTAAGGACTGCAGCCTCCAGTATGGATTGAGGGTCAATGTCAAGAAGACAGATATTCTCACCACTGGACCAATTGGCAGGGGAGCATCAGGATGGATGGTGAAGAGATTGAGATTGTTCAAAGCTTTCGTTTGCTTGCCTCCACAATCAGCACTCTTGGCACCAGTAGCCAGGAAATTAAAAGACATATTGCGATGGGAAAGTCTGCTGTTAGGGATCTCTCTAAAGTACTGAAGAGTAACAGTGTCTCTCTGGAGACTAAGGTGTGTCTGATACATGCCATGGTCTTTGCTATCACTTGTTATGTATCAGAGAGTTGGACAGTGACTAAGGAGGATACAAGGAGGATTGATGCCTTTGAGCTGTGGTGCTGGAGAAGAGTATTGAGGTACCATGGACTGCTAGGAAAACAGATTCATCCTGGAAAGGGTTAAACCGGGCGGCTCCTTGGAGGCAAGGGTTCTGAGGCTCCATCTAACATACTTTGGACATGTTGTAAGAAGAGACCAGTCCTTGGAGAAGGACATCATGCTGGGGAGGGTGGAGGGACACTGCAGGAGGGGAAGACCCTCTATGAGGTGGATTGATTCAGTGTTGGGGTAATCAGGATAGGTGTATCGGAGACAGTGCGATTGGCAAAGGACAGAGCAGAGTTTAGGGCTGTTTTACATAGGGTCGCTGTGAGTCACAAGCGACTCGACGGCACATAACAACAACAACAGCATATGTTGTTAGATGCTGTTGAGTCGAGAACAACCCATAGTGACCCCATGAACAATAGACTTACGCCGTGTCCTGTCTTCACACCTCCTGTATACTAGAGCCCATTGAGGTAGTCACCATTTCAGAGCACCTACTCGAGTATTTTCTTCTCCTTTGTGAACATCATGTCCCTCTCCAAGGAGTAGCCCCTCCTGTCAACATGCCTGAAGTATGTGAAGCAAAGCCTCATCATACTTGCTTCCAAAGAACACTCTGGCTGCACCCTTTCAAAGCCCTATTTGTTGGCTCTTTTTGCAGTTCATGGGATGTTAAGTGTTCTTCTCCAGCACCATAGCTCAAAGGCATATAACTGGACCAGGAGGCTTTTGTTGAACAGAGCAAGGGAATACTACAGGGCTTAAAATTAGGAAGAGAGTGTGTCAGCGTGGTATTCTTTATAACTATTCTGTCTGTATGTTGAGCAAATTAATTGAGAAACTGGACTCTGTGAAGAGGAATGTGGCATCAGGACTGGAGGGATACACAACCTTGCTTGCCATAAGTGAGGAGGATTTGAAACAGCTGTTGCCTTCAATATGGAATGTATCTCAATATCAAGAAGACAAATATTCTTACCACTAGACTGATAGGAAACATCAAGATTAATTGAGAAAAGATTGAAATTGTCAACAGCTTCATCTTACTTGAATTCGCAGTTGGTACCAGCAAAGACCATGGCCTGTATTAGGCGCACCTTCGTCTCCAGAGAGACACCGTTCCTCTTCAGTACTTTAGAGAGATCCCTAACAGCAGGCTTTCCCATCGCAATACGTCTTTTAATTTCTTGGCTACTGGTGCCAAGAGTGTTGGTTGTGGAGCCAAGCAGACTAAAGCTGTGAACATTCTCAGTTTCTTCACCATCCATCCTGATGCTGCCAGTTGGTCCAGTGGTGAGAATCTTTGTCTTCTTGATATTGAGTCTCAATCTATATTGAAGGCTGTAGTCCTTGACCCTCTGCAGCAAGCGCTTCAGGTCCTTTTGATGCATATAAATATATCCCCTTTTTCTTTAGGGACCCATATTGGGAATTTACATACACTTGATCGGAAAAAAATAATAGACTGCTATTTAGCAGGTAAGGCACCAGAGGCAGAACCTTCTCACTGAGAATCACAAAGGAGGAGGAGGAGTTGTAAACAGACACTACTGATTGGAATATGAGAAGTGTGAATGTAGGGCCCAGGATGAGATGGATTGACTCAGTGATTGGAGATACGAGATTAGGTTTGTTTGAGATGTTGCGATAGGGTCAGGATAGGGCAGGTTTCACAGCTAATGTATATTGGTTTGCTATGAGTTGCAGGTGACTCGGTGACACACAGCAACAGCATTTATTAGTAACAGTAGCTCTGGAGGCTTACTGTTAAGGTGTTGCATTGCCAACCGGAAGGCACATCAATCTAATCTACCAGCTGCTCTATAGGAGAAAGGTGGACAGTCTCCTTATGTGCTATTTGCTGCCTCAGAAAACATGTTGGAGGATCAGCTGTTGCTTGATTCTGATGTGACAGTATGTAACAGCAGTAATTACTTTAATAGAAAAGGTGGAATTGAATTGATCTTGTTTGGCACCTGTTTCACACTTGTAAAGCATACCGTTTTTATATATGAAGTATAGAACATTACACAGTTTTCTAAAAAGCAAATTATCAGATTAATTTGAGTATTGAACTGACAAACTTTTGCCATTCATGGAAACATCCACACAGCTTATTGTTGCTATACAGTACTGAAGTTAAACTTCCAGTCGAGTGAGTCATGCAGCTTTAATTGCCGTTCTGGATTTTTCATTCCTGTGCACACCATGAAAAGAAAAATAGTTAAGTCAAGAACCTTAACTCGTGTGGTTGCTTTATTTTATTTTTACCAAAGAGTTACTTTTTTGGGTCATGATATATAGTAGCAGAATGATGGAACTTGAAAGATGCCTATGTCCTAATTCATGGAATCTGTGACTGTGCTTAATTATATGGCAAAAAAGAAATGAGATTGAAAATTAAATTGAGGTTTCTGATCACATGAACTTGACATGAAAGGCAAGGAGTTTCAGCAGATGAAAGTCCTGGATTTTTAGCAAATCAAAGTCCTTCATTGGGTGAAAGCTTTGCTACTTTGCATCATTGTGGTAGACTTTCCACAGTGCTAAAGAACAGAGATGCCAGTTTATACTAAGGTGTGCCCGATTGATCCAAGCCATGCTATCTATATTCATTTGCTTCCTGTGCATCTCAGAGTTGGACAGTGAATAAGGATGACAAGGAAAGAGTCAATGCCATTGGATTTGATTAAAGTACTGAGTATTCCATGGGCTGACAAAAGAATAGATAAATCTGTCTGTCTGTGAGGAATTATAACCAGGGTACTCCTTAGTGGCAAGAATGGTGAAACTTCATCTCACATATGCTTAGCATGTTGTCAGGATGGCCAAGGACATCGTCCTGGGAAAGGCGGAAGATCAGAAAAGACCCCAAAGAGATGGATTGACACACTGACGGGAACAGTGTGGTCAAGTATAGCAGAGATCTTGAGGATGGTGCAGGATACGGCACTGTTCAGATCTGTTGTTCATAGGATCTTTGAGTCAGAGTTGACTTGATGATACCTAACGCAACAACTACTTCAAGCAGGCAGCTTTTCCCCAGTCTTACTGTGAATGCTTTCCTATCTGAGGGACTCTTCATTTAGCACTATATTCAACAATATTATGTTATTTGTAGGTTTTAGACAACTTGTTATTTCAGAAGTGAATGTACAGTCTTGTTTCTAGTCTGTCTTGGGCTTGAAGACCTGATGAAATCTCTCCACCATAGGTGACCTTGCTGATATTTGAAATACCAGCAGCATAAACTCCAGCACTGCAATGATAGGCAAGCCACCACAATGTGGCAGTCTGGCATATGATTGATAAGAGTCTAGAGATTGATAGGATTTTGTATTTCAAAATTCATTGCAATTACCTTTAAAAACATCTGTAGACTCTGACTTCACCTAATAAACCTCACACAGCAGTCAAATTGGCTTATCTACTGGAAGAGATGGTAGGAAAGCTCAATATCTGTATTTAAGACAAAACCAAGGACTATCTATGGAACAGACATCAATTACTAATACATAAGTTCAAAAATTGAAGTGGAAGAAAGTTACAGGTAGTCCACAAGAACCAAAATTCGACCCCCAGTCTATCCTAGCTGATAGAAAAACATGTCAAAAATAGTTCAATGTTAATGTTCAGAGACCGGATGAACTAAAGTATGACATTAAGAACATCATTCATGGAAAACAAAAAGTCATTAAAAATACAGTGGAGGAAAAAAAACATGGATGTCTGAAAGACTCTGAAAGTTGCAGTTGATCATAAAGATACCAAAACAGGGAATAAATGCTGAAGTAAGAGAGCTGAACAGAAAATTTGAAAGAGCAGATTGAGAAGATAAAGGCTTTGTAGTTACAAAGTATTATAATTACAAAACTTTTTGTAATTAAATGAGTAAAGAGCTGAAGTTAGAAAAATGAAAGAGAAGAACATGCTCAGCATTTTTCATGCTGAAAGAACTGAAGAGCAAGCTAGAAGTTGAAAGAACTGAAGAACAAATTAAGCTTTGAGTTGTGACACTGAAGGATTGTATGGACAAAAACTTGAATGATGCAGAAAGCATCAAAAGAATACACAGAGTCACTGTACCAAAAAAAATTGACCAAGACTGAAGAAAAAAAAAAGAAGTCTACATTGCCCTGAAAGCATTGGCAAAAATTAAGATTTCAGGAGCTGATAGAATGCCTTTTGACATGTTTTGGCAAACACGCGTTCTTGGATGTGCCCACCAGACTGGGCCAAGAAATTTGAGCCACCTATCTAACTGAGTAAAAGAAACCCACATTTGTTCCTATTCCCAGAAAAGGTGAACCAACAAATTATGGAAATTATCTAACATTGTTATAATTATTGCATGTAAGTAAAATCTTGCTGAAGATTATTTTTAAATGGCTAGAACAGTGCATATCTTTTGGGAACTGTGAGAAATTCTAGCTGGATTCAGAAGAGGCTGTGGAATGAGGAATGCCATTGCTAATGTCAGATGGATCTTAGCTGAAAGCACCAATACCAGAAAGATGTTTACTTTGGTTTTATTGAATATGTAAAGATGTTTGAGTACTTGGATCATAAATATTGATATTATGTAGAAGAGTAAATTACATTGTTGTTATTAGGTACCATTAAGTTGAGTATGACTCATAGCAACCCTGTGAACAACAGATCTGAAGCCTGTCCTGTGCTGTCTTCACAATCTCTGACATACTTCAGTCTCTTGCTGTAGTTACTGTGTCAATCCACCTGGTTGAGGGTCTTCCTCTCTTTCACTGTCCCTGCACCTTGCCAAGCATTCTATCCCTCTCCAATGAATAGCCTCTCCTAGCAACAAGCCCAAAGTATAAGATGAAGTTTTATCTTTATCTACAAGGATCACTCTGATTGCACCTTCTCCAAGGCATATCTTTATATTCTTTTGGCAGTCTGTGGAATAGTCAGTACTCTTCTCCAACACTATAGTTCAGAAGTATCAATTTTTCTTCTGTCATCCTTATTCATTGTCCAGCTCTCAACAGTGTATCAAGTGGTTGAAAAGACCATGGCCTGAATCAAGTTCTCAAACTAACACCATGTTCTTCAATAATTTGGAGAGGTCCCTGACTGCAGACTTCCCCAGTGCAATATGTGTCTCCTGTTGTGACTGCTGGTACCAACCAGGTGTATTGATTGTGGATCAAAGTAAGAAGTAGTTGTTAACAGTTAGTCCATATCGAAGGCTGCAGTGTCTTATCTTCAGCAACAAGTGTTTCAAGTCCCCTTCACTTTCAGCAAGTGAAGTTGTGTCATCAGCATAATGAAGGTTATTGATGAATCTTCCTCCAATACTGATCCCACATTCTTTTTCATAGAGTCGAGCTTATTGCATAATTGCTCAACATAAAGATTGGTATGGAGAAAGAATACAACTCTGACAGACACTTAATTTTAAACCATGTCGTTTAAAAGTGTTCCTTTGCTCCTTTGGCACAGTAATCTAGGTATAGGTTTCTCATCAGCACAGTTAAGTTACATTGCACAATTTAAATTACACTGGGGCCATCCAGGTAAGACAACATAGACCTCCCATCTCAAGATCATTGTCCTTAATCACAGGTGCAAAGTCCATTTTGCTATGTAAAGTAACATACTCACAAATTTTAGAAATTGTGCCAAGGACATTTTTATGGGACCTTTTATTTTGCCTACCACAAGACCCCTCTTCCTTCCTGTGGGATGTTAGTGCAGAGGCCATGTGGAGGCTTGGTTGTAGGTAGCTTGTGTTCAGAATTGTGGTCCATAGTTCACTGTGGGATTCTCTCTGAAGCTCAGCATTGAGCTTTTCCTTCCTTCAAGTCTTGTTTATCTGGAGCTCATTTGAGGTGGAGAAAAAGTCAGAACTCAATCTCTTCATCTTTGATATGGTAATATTATGCTCTGTGTTCTGTGGACCAAACCAATCCATTACCTCACTAAGGAGCTCAGATACAGTATTGTTGTTGTTGTTGTTAAGTGCCGTTGAGTCGCAGGCGACTCATAGCGACCCTATGAAGGAGAGTCCTTGACGCTTGGGTGCCTTTCATCCTCTCTCCAAGTTCATAGGGTTTCCGGAGGCAAGCTATTATGGAAGTGGATGCCACTCCTCCTTCCACGCTCATTTAATCGGGCAGCTCCACCCCACACTCTCGTCTGCATTGGGTAGCCAACCATTAACGCATTTGACACATCCGTGTCACAGTGTTCAGCCTCACAGCAACCACAAGTGACCGCAGGACGGCAACTTGTACACCAGGGCTATACGACCTAGGGGAATGACTGAACAAAAACAATGAAAGACTGCCGCTGCTGTCTTCAACTCAAAGCCAGGCGTGGCTTCCCTGGCTCCTGGAGGCAGAGTCGCCTTTCTCCAGAGACCGCCACAACACCACACAACTCCCACATACACAGCACCATCCTCTCTGGCCAAAGGATCACAGCCACGTGGGTGGAGCAAACCTGGGCGATTATGGCCGTCTCCTCCCTCCTCTTCTCCTTTTGGGCTTGAAGCCGCTGCTGCCTTCAACCCAAGGCCAAGCGTGGCTTCCCTGGCTCCTGGAGGCAGAGTCGCCTTTCTCCAGAGAGATACAGTATTATCTGAAAAAATTTTACTTGAATCTTTGGAGGTAGGTGTTTCAGAAATACTTTATATTTTGACATCTGGCTAACTAGAGTTGTATCATTTGAAATGGCTGTCTTGATTCAGAATTCTCTGAGAAGTTTATTCCATAAGACTTTGACTTTGATATGTATCTGGGTATTATGTCCAGTTTTTTGTTATTGTTGTTCAGTACCATCAAGTTGACAGCGACTTATAGCAATCCTTGCACAATATCTCTGAACCCTGCCCTATTCTAAGCCAATCTGTCTCTGACATACCTACCCCCATTATCCCAGTTACTTTGTCAGTCCATCTCATTTCATCTCATCTTCCTCACCTGCAGTGTCCCTCCACCCTTCCAAGCATGATGTCCTACTCCAAGGACTGGCCTCTCCTAGCCACATGCCCAGGTATGTTATACACATCTTAAAAAATCCTTACCTCTGAGGAGCAACCTGGTTTCACCCTGTCCAGGACTAACCTCTTTTTCTTCTGGTAGTCCATGGTATGTTCAGTCCTCTTCTCCAGCACCACAGTGCGACTGTGACTCTTCGTGACTGTGAACAGCGGATGCCATCCTTGCCCTATCATGCACCCTCCTCACAATCTATGTTATGCTCGAGTCCATTTTTCCAGTAACTCCAACTTGTTGGGGATTTTTCTCTCCTCCTCTGATTCTCCACCATGAAGTCCTTTTCGAAGGACTGGCAGTCCTGACAACATGCCAGAGTATGTGAGACATCCTTGCCTTAGATTCTCCTGCTGCTCCACAGGAGATAAATGGCTAATTTCTTCCTATACAACTAACTGCCAAGAAAACATACTGGAGGGTCAGCTGTGGGTCAGTTCTGACTTGGTGGTACACAACATACATTAGTTAATTTTTTAAATATTTCACAAGTTAAGGTAGTTATCTAAAAGATAATTATCTTTTTTAGCTATAATACATTTATTCAGTGTATCACAGGTTATGATTTTTTTTGGAAAAAAATGGTGACAAAGCATAATAAACTTGTTACTTAGGTTTTATATTGTGCTAGTAGTACTTTTAATTAATTTTACTAGATCCATCATTCTGAGAAACATCTGTGATACCAGATTTATCTAGTCTAAATTCAATCCAAAGTAGGTCAGTGGGTCAGTAGGTTATTAGGTTAGGAAAAAAATTATTTACATTTTCCATTTATTAAAAATTCAAGTTCTAGAGTTAGCCATTTTAGAATTAATAGTTGGTTTTAGAATTCAGATAAAATTAACTTTGTTGTTTTCTTTAAATTATGTGAATAGTATATGAGACAGTAGTTTATTGGTTATGTTTTTGTTCTCTAGAGTGTTCTGTTTTGGAGGGGGAGAATGTGTGTGTATAACTCATTCTCTTAGTCTCTTACTCACTGCCATCAAGCCCATCACAGCTCAAAGCATCTCTCCCACCAGTTTTCCTAAGCTGTACATTTTAATGGGAGCAGACTCCCCATCTTTTCCCCTGGTGGATTTGAACCTAAGTGGCAGGCAGCTTTTAAATAAGCCACATGTTTTGGATCAGAGCTCCTCATCTCAAAACTCATTGCTCTTGTCTAGTTGGAACTGACGCATAGCTGACCCTCCGTTGGGTTTCTGAGGCTGTAAATCCACAGAGGAGAAGACAGACCATCTTTCTCCTAAGGGGCGGCTGGTGACTTTGAGCCACCAGAGTCAAGACAAGAGCAGCTCCCTGATGCCTGAGCTCTTTATATGTAGTGAGACCTTACTTAAACCCAAATGCACTGCTCTGCAGTGCTGTTCCAACTATAGCAATTCTATAGTACAAAGTAAAACTGCCCCATAGCTTTCGAAGGTACTAAATCTTTATGAAAGCATATTGCCTTGGCTTTCCCTGAATGACTGGTGAGCTTGAGAAGGCAACATATAATAAGGGGCTGATCAGATATTTTAATTAAAAATGGATTACTTTAATCAATTAGAATAATGTAAAACAAAATGTTGATCAAATATTTAATTAATTACATATATCATTTATTATTAAGGTTGTAAAACAAAATGGGTATGAATGAGTGAAAAACCAATGTGGTTTTATAAAATGTCACTCAAATAAAAAGTTAAAAACATTTTTAAAAAATAATTACCCACTGCATTCATCATGTCTTCACATTGCCCTTAGGAGAAATTTGTACTTTAACATTCTCACCTCTCACTGCCATCTTTCTTACCCCACTCATCCTTGACTTTTTATTCTAGTTCTGCTGTTCTCTAAAATTGTAGTATCCTAACATTACAGTTGTTTTGTGCACATGTCATTTTATTAATTTTTGCTTAGTGTACTAATCGCTGTCCTTCATATCTCAGCTTTCATAGGGTGAAATGTTGACTCACTGTAGGGTATGAGTTGATTGTATTTGGCCTCCTATTTAAAAATACATTAGGGCGCTAGGGCCTATAGCCCTGAGGCCTGTTTGTAATTTTTTTTTTCAAACATTCTTCTAAGTGGTATAGCACTGGTCTATCCATTTGCTGTACAGAGGTAACTCAGTGTTGCTGTGGTGCTAAACACTGACAGATACCCATGATGGACAGTGTTTGGTGGAGCTCCCCAATTAAAACAAGCTTGGAAGCAGGAGTGGCATTTACTTCCGAAATAGCTTACCTCTAATGATGAAAGTTACACAAGTGTTCAAGTCTTTCATTCACAGGGTCGCTATGAGTCATCTACAACTTGGCACCTAACAACGACAACAACATAGTACTGCTGCTGCTGCTGCTTTTTTTTTCTTAAATTGGGGTTTGAGTTAATGTTTACAGAGCAAATTAGGTATTGCTTTTTCCAGCAGACTTTCTTAACTCCCTGTTACTCCTTTTATTTTATCCACATAGCACCTTGTGCTGTCTGTCTGAAACACCTAAAGAGCAATGACATGTCTGGTTGAAGATTTAAAATTAGCAGTAGCACAATGTTGACCACCTTTATGTTTATGCTTAATAAATATCTTCTGAATACTACACATGAATTATTTTAAAATCAGTTATATTTAAGTGTATGAAGTTTCTACTTGTATTCCTTTGATGTGTCTAGGTAGAAATAATTAATTTTATGCTCAGTAACCATTTTTCTTCTTAGCTCATTAGTTACATTCTTTGCTTTTTTTTTTTTTTTTTTGGTGCTTTTGCCCTTTTCAGAATAGCTTTTAAAAACCCTTGCATTGAAAATATATTCGCTTTATTTCAGGTTGCACATATTTAACTTGCTGTTATTGTTAGGTGCTATCACGTTGGTCCAAAGCTTAGTATCCCTGTGTGCAAGAGAATGAACTTTTGCCTGATTCTATGCCATCCTCACAACCTCTGTTGTGTTAGGCCATGTTGTAATCATTATGCGACTTCACCTCATTGAGCACCCTTTATTATTATTATTATTATTATTTCAAAAATTAGATAACTTGTTCAAGGATTTGCCCCCACCCCATCTCTGCGGTCTTAAATGTCAATACTTGCTCGTCTCTGGCAAGCTGGTATTAATAGCTTTCATTCTAACTAGGTAATTCCATCTTGAAATACCTAAAACTGAGTAGGACACACTGTGATCTAGCTTCCAAATTTTGCTTCATGCAATTCTAAGAATTCAGTCCCATTGCTTCTGGTGGTTTTGAACCAGACATCTTATTTCTATTTGATTTTTCTAATCTGGCTTAGTGGATAAGGAGTTGTACTGTCAACCCAAAAGCATATTATTTGAGTCCACCAGCTGCTCCCTGGGAGAAAGATGGACAGTCTTTTCCCATGTGATTTTTAGCCTGTGAAAATCATTGTTGTGGTGGTGGTGGTTAAGTGCCGTCGAGTCGTAGGCAACTCATAGCGACCCTATGAACAAAAGTCCTCGACACTTACGTGACTTCCATCCTTTCTCCAGGTTCATAGCATTTCCAGAGGCAAGCTATTTACAGAAGCTTGCTTCCAAGCTTGTTTTAATTGGGAAGCTCCACCAAACACTGTCCACCATGGATAACCATTATCATATCTGACACATCAGTGTCACAGTGTTCAGCTGCCCACCATTATTGTTGTTGTTATGTGCCATTGAGTCGTTTGTGACTCATAGCAACCCTATGTACAACAGCCCTAAACCCTGCTCTATCCTGTGCCAATCGCATTGCCTCTGACACACCCATCCCGATTACCCCAGTCACTGAATCAATCCACCTCATAGAGGGTCTTCCCCTCCTGCGCTGTCCCTCTACCCTACCAAGCATGATGTCCCTCTCCAAGGACCTGTCTCTCCTTAAAACATGTCTAGAGTATGTCAGATGGAGCCCCAGAATCCTTGCCTCCAAGGAGTAGCCTGGTTTAACCCTCTCTAGGATGAATCTGTTTGTTTTCTTGGCAGTCCATGGTACATTCAATACTCTTCTACAGCACCACAGCTCAAAGGCATCAATTCTCCTTCTATCCTCCCTAGTCATTGTCCAACTCTCTGATGCATAACAAGTGATTGCAAAAACCATGGCCTGTATCAGGCAGACCTTAATCTCCAGAGAGACACCGTTGCTCTTGAGTACTTTAGAGAGGTCCCTAACCGCAGACTTTCCCATCGCAATACGGTTTTGTTTTGTTTTTTTTTAATTTCCTGGCTGCTGTTGCCAAGAGTATTGACCGTGGAGCCGAGCAAACTGAAGCTGTGAACAATCTCATTCTCTTCACCATCCATCCTGATGGTACCGATTGGTCCATTGGTGAGAATTTTTGTCTTCTTGACATTGAGCCTCAGTCCATACTGAAGGCTGCAGTCCTTGACCTTCTGCAGTAAGTGCATGAGGTCCTCCTCAGTTTCAGTGAGCAGGGTTGTGGCATCTGCATAACGCAGATTGTTGATAGATCTTCCACCAATCCTAACACCATGCTTCTCCTCATAGAGCCCAGCCTCTCGGATAATCTGCTCTGCATACATTTAGGAAAAAAAAAAACCCAACCGTTTTTTGCTTGGTGTATTTATACTTTTCCTCCACAGCTTACATTTTACTGCCGCTGCTTCACTGCTGAGGGTCAGCTTTGAGTTGATTCTGATTTGACAGCACATAACAACAATCTCTGTTATGATGTTGTTAGGTGCTGTCAAATTTACTATGACTCCTAGCAACCATATAAATAAAAGATCTGAACCTTGCCCTGTCCTTTACCATCCTCATAAACTTTGTCATAGTCTGGCTTATTGTTACAGTCATTGTGTCAGTCCGTCTCCTTAAAACTTCCTTTCTTTCACTGACTCCACTTTCCCCAGCATGATGGCTTTTTCCAACTACTGTCCTCTCCTGACAACATATTCAAAATACATCAGATAAAGTTTCCCTATACTAGACTGAAAAGCACTCTGGTTGTATTTCATCTAAGACAGATATATGTGATTTTTTGGTTGTCTGTGGAGTATTCAGTATTCTTTTCCAGCACCACAATTCAAATGCATTGAGTCTTCTGTCATCTGTGTTCATTGTCTAATTTCCAGATGTATAGTAAGTGTTTGAAAATAGTGTTCAAAGGGTTTGCATTCTTCTTGTTGTTCAGTGTCTCGTTGAGTACAACTCATAGTGACTCTAGGAACAACAGATTTGAAGCCTGTCCTATCCTGTGCCTTCCTCATCATCTCTGACACACTTGAGTCCAAGCCGGCGCTGTGTCAGTCCATCTCATTGAGGGTCTTCTTCTCCAGCACTGGTCTTCCACCTTTCCAAACATGATGTTCTTCCCCAAGGAATAGCCTCTCCTAACAAAGTATGTGAAATGAAGCTTTGTCACCTTTGTTTTCTAGGAGCATTCAGGTTGCACTTTCTCCAAGGCATATGTGTTTGTTCTTTTTGGCCATCCATGGGCTAGTCTGTACTCTTCTCCAACACTGCAGCTCAAAGGTGTCAATTCTTTTGTCATCCTTATTCATTGTCCTGCTTTCCGATGTATAGCAGGTGATTGAATTGAAGGTATTCAGGCCATGGCCTGAATCAGGCACACTTTAGTCTTCAAACCGACATCATCACTTCTCATTAATTTGGAAAGGTCCCTGACAGCAGACTTGCCCAATGAAGTATATCTTGATCTTCTGACTACTGGTACTCAGGATGTTGATTGTGAAACCAAGTAAGTTTTGACACTTCATTCTTTTCTCTACCTATCATGATTTTGCTTATCAAACCTGTGGTGAAAATTATTGGCTTGTTGATATTGAGATGCTATCAATATTGAAGACTCTAGTCTTTGATCTTCTGCAGCAGCCATTTTTAAGTCTTCCTCACTTTTAGCCAGCAGGCCTGTGTCATCTTGCATAATGCAGGTTGTTGATGAATCGACCTTCAATCTTAATCCCATATTCTTTTCTTCTCAAATTATTTGCTCAGCATACAGAATGAATAGGTGTGGAGAGAGGATACCACCCTGATGCACACCTTTCCTGATTTTAAATGTGCAGTGTTCCCTTACTCTCTTCGGACAATAGCTTCTTGGTCTAGGATAGGCTCTAGGTATAGGTTTTTATATGATTGTAATTAAGTGTTCTGGGATTTCCAGTCTTCTCAATGTTAGTCATAATTTGTTATGATCCACACAGTCAAATGTCTTTGCATGGTAAATAAAGCCCAAATAGACATTCTTCTGGTATTCTCTGCTTTCAGCCAGGACCTATCTGACATCAGTAGTGATATCCCTGGTGCCACAGCCTCTCTAAATCCAGCTTGAACTTCTGGCAGTTCTCTGTCAATGTGCTGTTCTAGCCGTTTTTGTATGATCTTCATCAATATTTTGCTTGCATGTGATATTAATGATATTGTTCAAGAATCTCCACATTCTGGATCATCTTTCTCAGGAATGGGGACAAAGATGGATCTCTTCCAGTCATTCAACCAGGTAGCTTTCCTCCAAATTTCCTAACATAAACTAGTAAACATGCTCAGCATTGTTAATCTGTTAGTTGAAACATGTCACTTGGTATCCCATTGATTCCTGGAACCTTATATTTTGCCAGTCCCTCCCATGAAGCTTGAACTAGCATTGTATCTTGTTTATATGGGGGTGGTGATTGTAGGTGGTGGTTACCACTAGGTTGGCATCAACCCTTCAGTGGGTTTTCAGAGGCAGTTAAATAGCATATGATTGAAGTGCAGCTTCTTACCACTAGGCCACCAAAGCTCCACCGGCATTCATATGGTACTCCTTGAAATTGTTCAGTGTCAACCACTTCTTTTTGATACAGTGACTCTATATTTTCCGTCCATCTTCATTTGAGACTTCCTTGATCACTCAAGATTTGTCCATTGTATTGCAGCTTGAGGCTTGCATTTGTCAGCTTGAGATATGCTGAATTAGTTTTTCTCTTCTTTTTTCCAGCTCCAGTCTTCTTTGAGTTGCTCTTTGGAATATTCTATTCAGCTCTTTTACTTCTATATTTTTTTCCTTTGATTTTGCTAAGACTAAGGTGTGTTTGATACAGGCCATGGTCTTCACAATCACTTATTATGCATCAGAGAGTTGGACAATGACTAAGGATAGAAGGAGAATTGATTCCGTTGAGCTGTGGTGCTGGAGAAGAGTATTGAGAATACCATGGACTGCTAGGAAAACAAACAGATTCGTCCTGGAAAAGGTTAAACCGGGCTGCTCCTTGGAGGCAAGGATTCTGAGGCTCCGTCTAACATAATTTGGACATGTTGTGAGGAGAGACCGGTCCTTGGAGAAGGACATTATGCTTGGGAGGGTGGAGGGACAGCGCAGGAGGGGAAGGCCCTCTATGAGGTGGATTGATTCAGTGACTGGGATAATCGGGATGGGTGTGCCAGAGGCAATGAGATTGGCACAGGACAGAGCAGAGTTTAGGGTTGTTGTACATAGGGTCGCTGTGAGTCGCAAACGACTCGACAGCACATAACAACAACACAACAGCAATGCTCTAGTGCAGTTTTCACTGTCACCTCTGACATCCATTTTGGGCTTTTCTTTCTCCTCTTTGTAACTTTTTGTTCATGGATGATAGGTTTGATGTCATCCCATAACATATTTGGTCTTTGATTATTAGTGTGCAGTGGCTCAAACCTAGAATGGAAATAACTTAAATTCAGGTGAGCTGGAGTCAAGGTCATATTTTGGTTCCTGTAAACTAGGGGTTTTTTTTGTTTGGTTTTTTTTTTTTTTGTTCAGCTTCAATTTGAACTTGACTTGAGTAAAGGATGATCTTTTATACATTCAGCACCTGGCCTGGTTTTAACTTCTGATATTGAGCTTCTCAAGTGATTCTTTCCACAGAGATAGTCACAGATTCCTGTGTAACCCCTCAGGTGTGGAATCTCCATGTGTACAGTCTCCATCTATGTCTTTTTATTGATTTCAAATGGGGATTTTATTACTCTAGTATTAAGATTTTAAAGGAACAGAAGGCACAGCAAAACATACATCGATTCCACAATTTCTAGAATTCATCGGCATTGATCACACAGTTGTAAGGTCATCTTCATTCCTCTTTTCTGGGTGCATCAACTCCTAAATCAAATGTTTTTATTTACATTATCCAAACAAGATTGGGCTCACTCTGCACTCAGAGCCTTTTATACTAGTTGTTCCACCCCAAGTTATGATAAATCCCAAACTACACCAGATGCCACTGAGTCCAATTCCTAATGGTCTTCCATGGTGTTTCCGAGGCTGTAAATCTTTGAGAGAAAATGGACCCGTCTTTCTTCCCCTGTGCAGCTGGAGGATTCAAACCAATAGCCTCAAACCAGTAGCCTTTTGGGTTGCAGCCCAAAACTTTACTCATTATACCACCAGAGCTCCTTCAAGTTGTGATGGCATGAAATCTAAAGATGTAGGAAGAGGTATCTGTAAGCAAAGCAAGTGGGCATGCTAGCACAGAACCTGAGTAACCCGCAGCTGCAAACCAACAACTCCCAGTGCTGCTGAGGCTGTGAGGAATTCATTCTAAGAGGCTGTGATGTCCCCACCTGTGCAGTATTCTCGGGGGCCTTTTCACGAGGAGCAGCCGTTGGCTTAAAGGAAGAGGGCCAGGGGTCCAGAGCAGGTGGCACTGTGCTGGTGCCCCACTCTTCCCTCTGCCTGGCAAGCACTTCCTCTGTCCACTTCTCTGGATGTGTGTGGGATAGCAAGTGTACTCGCTGTCTGTGGGACTGTAAAAAAGATATTCAGTCATTCTGTGTCTTACCCCATTGCTATCACCAAACCATACTTCCTATCATTCCTTTTTCCAGCTTTATCATTTTAGTCACCAGTAATTATTCATGCATTTTGATTGCATGATTGGTCAATTTCAGACTGCAGAAGTTGGTAAAAATTCTCAATCTCCTCCTCTTTGGCTTTAGCTGTTGGTGCATAAGTTGGATAATAAGGATATTAACAGGTCTTCCTTGTGTGCATATGAATAGTATCAGATTACTCACAGCATTTTACTTTAGGAAAGATCTTGAAATTGTCTTTTTTTTGCTGTAAATGCAGGACCATTCTTCCTCAGTTTTTCATTTCTGACAGAATAGATCATATGATTGTCTGATTCAAAATAGCCCATGCCAGGCCTTATTAGTTCACGAGTGCCTGGAATGTTGATCTTCATATGTTTTGTTTCACTGTTAGCAAGTTGCAGTTTTCTACATTCATCCTATTATCCGTGTTCCTATTATTCAAGGCTGCTTGCAGTTGTTTGCATTTTGAGTGACTTCCAATCTGAGATCTAAATCTAATACTATATTCCTCTATTGTTCATAGAGTTTTCAGAGCTCTGTTATTTCGTAAGTGGATGGCCTATCCTGCTTCCGAGTCTAACCTGTCCTCCATGTGTTACCTTTCTAACATTTCAAACACTGGTGGAGGAGTAGCTTCCAACATCAAAGCATCCCGCAAGTTCCCTTAGTACAGCAGACTGACAGACAGTAACTGTACTAATAAAAGGAAACAATAAACAAACAAGCACATACCCTCCTAAGCATCAAAGTAGTTGGTGACATACAGTCATTGCCCAGTACAGGGAACTGGTAGATAGGGGTTGTATTTCTAACGTTAACTGTAAAGACAATAAGGCATATAAGTATCAAGATGCAGGATAACCTCCTCTGTCTGTAGCTGTTGCCCGTGATGGTGCAGCAGGAAGCTGAATCTTTAGTGCTGGTGTTTGTTTGACACAAGGCCCAAGGACTCAAAGGCAAGTGGGAGGCTTCACCTCCTGCTACTGTGAAAAGAGGTGGAGCCAGCCCCTCTCTACCTTTGAGATCTCCAGCAAGCATAGTGGAAAGAAATGGAGTTGTCCCTTGCACTCCCCTACAACATGCCTTTAAGATATCTTTGAAAGGCTTGTATTAGGTGCTTGTTAGTCATTGAACTCATAGTCTTACTCTTTAAAATTTTTAATGAGGTCCTTGACATCAACTTTCCCTAATGCAACACATTGTGGATTCAAGTAAAATGAAATAGCTAATAACTTCAGTCTTTTCTCCATCTATCATGATGTTGCTTACTGGTTTAATGGCCGTGGCTCTGATTTCTATCCAGTAGAAGGATAGCTGGGTCAAACAGTATTTCTGTGTACAACTTTTTGATAAAGTGCCATACCGTGTAACATTTTAAGCCTTCCTCATTTGGAGCAAGCAGGATTGTGTTGTCTGTATTGTGTATGTTGTTGATGAATCTACTTCCAGTTCTGATACCACATTCCTCTTTACATATTCCAGCTTCTCAAGTGATTTGCTACACACCTCTCCTGATTTTAAACAATACAGTGTCCTCTTATCTGTTGAGATGATTCAGACAGCTGCTTCTTGGGTCTGTCTATAGGTTTTGCATGAGCACATTAAGAATCTGGAATTTCCATTCCTCCCAGTTTTGGCCATAATTTGTTATGATCCACACTTTAAATTGCCTTTGCATGGTAAATAAAACACAAGTAAAAGTCTTTCTGGTAATCTTTGCTTTCACTCAAGGTCCATCTGACATCAGCAGTGACATCCTTCATTCTATAATCTGTTTTCCATCCAGCTTGTATTTCTGAAAGTTCCCTGTTGATGTACTGTTTCATCCACTTTTGAAGAATCTTGAGCAAGATTTTACTTGCATCATATGATTTAAAATCTGCTTCAAAATTGCCAGTACCAATCCATATCAACTCAGTAATGCCTAAGGTATGAGTCTTTATGTGTTTCATCATTTGTGTGTTAACTTCTAATTTTCCTTGGTTAATACTTTTTACATTCTGTGTTCCAATTATTAATTAATTATTGCAGATTTTTATCTTTATTTTGAGTCTTGCCACATCAGCAACTGAAAGTCCTTTATTAGGTAAAAGCTGTATCTGTGTCATTACATTATACTCTACTTTGAGGAAACTGACTTTCCCCAGTTGCATTCTGAGCCTTCCAGTTGGAGAGACTCATCTTCTGGAACTATATCGAGCAATGTTCTTCCATTATCCATAGGACAGCATGTTATTTCACAAGTAGATGGCTAATCATGCTTCTTAGTCTGGAAGCTTTGCTGAACTTGTCCTCTACAGATGACCCTGCTGGAAGTTCTGGTGGGCATATTTTCCAGGATCACAGCAACTTTAAGCCACCAAAGTATGGCAGTCTGATAGATGGTGACCTCAATTTTTAATTTTTTTCTTCTTCATTATTACCACACAATATATTCTTCCTCTTTCTCTTACCCTCTTTTCTTTGTAGGATTGGATTGAACCAAACTTGAATGTAAAATTTTACTATAAATGGTGTGGCAGGATTGGGTTGAACTCAATTTTTTTTTTCATCAAACTCCACCTAAGTATATAAAGAGAAAAATCTCATTGCTCTTGGGTCAGAATCATTGCAGGTTTTTGGATATTATAAATCACTGTGGAGAATTGCCAGCTATAGAGTTATTATAGTTCACTGAGGGTTACTAACAATCATTGAGTACATGCAAGAGGACTTGGCTGCACTGCTTGAAAGCAGGTGAAGAATGCCAAGACAGATGGGACTGAAAGCAGTCTCAGACTTCCTGAAGCACATACCACCAACATGAAGGGGACTTAGAAAAGTTTCAGTTAAACATGAAAAGTTTCTGGTGTTCTTGATAGAGTTGTCAACAGTACAGTAAAATCCTTCCATGAGTACAAGGATGTTCACTTGGAAACTATTCAAATTTATCTATGTTATGTCTCATATGGGTCACCATGACCCAGGCTAACTGCTTGGAAGGCAACTATGCTTAAACGTTTACCCACCCTATGAAATCATATGTTTTGCTGCATGCTTGAATTTTCTCCTGATAAAAGCAGGGGCTCTGAAGCTGCTTGGGGCCATTAGCCTGAGCGAGCTCTTAGTCCTCTGGAAAAATTTCATTTCACTTTGCTAGTCTTCCTTCAGCTCTACTCACGAGAAACAACACCCAGCTTGCTTTCTCGGAACTGCTTTGTAGTTTTGAACCATCAGATAAGTTCCACCTTTGGGTTAGCTACACTATCTTATGCATTTCAGATATACTTGGCAGGTCCTAGTAATAGATGATTGAGATTTTTTCTTGTTCTGAAGAATGTTGTTGAAGCTTTGCCTTACATACTTTGAATACGTTGCTTGAACATGGGCTGTACCTTGGAAAGGGCAGTCATGCTTGGAAAGGTGGAGGATCAGTGAAAGAGAGGAAGACTCTCAAGGAGATGGATTGATACAGTGTGTGCAGCAGTAGGCTTAAATATGTCAGGGATGATAAGGATGATGCAGAATAGGAAAGGGTTCAGATCTGTTGTTCATAGGGTCATTATAAGGTGTTCTCAATTTGATAGCACTTAACAAACAACATGGTATAGATGAATAATAATGAGAACATTATAGTGATAACCAACTTCTATAATTATAGTAACATTTTCATTGCCCATGAAATTAGTAAGGATCCAGTAACTTGATTTTCTTTGTTAAGTAGTGAGAAGACATTGCTAATTGAAATTAGCCACTTTTAAAATAACTTAAATATTCTTGTTAGAAAAAATCCTAGCCTTTTGTTTTTAATTTATAAATTTTTTACTAAATATAAAAGTTCTTTACGTGAATAAACTCAGTTTCTTAATTGTGTGTAATTTAAATTAGTCTTAATTTTTAAATATATACAATCTAAAATCAGTAATTGACATCATTAATTTTAATATATTTACTTTTTTACTACATATACTTTTCCTTTCTATAATTTTTTACTATGAAAGTTGAAATAAATCAAGCCTACTTTTACCTTTTATTTACGTTAAACTGTTCTAGATACAATGTATTTTATAATTTAAAAGTTAAAATTATTTTAATTAAAAATGCTAAGTTTTCATTTTTAATCAGTTATGTTGTCTTAAAATATGTACATTTTGTAATACATTTTTAAAATTTTTTTTATTTTAATTGTGATTTTAATGAAAGTTTGCAGAAAAGTTAGGTTTTCATTCATTAATTGTTGCATATTTTTGCTCCCACCCCCTCCCCCGGTTCACTTTTTTGATATTTTAAAATATTCATTCATTATTGTACAATGATTAAATGTTTAATGTTAAGTTTATAGTGTATTTATATATTTGTGATTCCTAAATTTTACATTGAAAATTATTTTTTAAACTTTCATACAAATTGAATAACATTTATTTATTTTTTTTATTTAAATAGAGTTCTGAGGCTGATGGTGGACAATATAGAAGAAAAGACTGAACCTGAAAGTTTTTGAAGAGTCAGTTCAAAGATTCAGAACCAAAAAGGTAAAGAAGGGGCTGTATCATAAGAGGTCCATGAAATGCCATTTTTTTTCCAGGAAAGATATATAAAATAATTCATGAACAGTTTTTAGCACAGTAATTTAAAAAATGTTTTGTTTTTCATTTTTGTATTAGTAAAAATGTGTTTACTATATACCATCTGTTTCAGATATTTAAGATAATTGAGATTAGAGTAATGAACATGATAGAAGCTGTCACTGCTCCCATACTGCTCCCATAAGGGTTGCATTTTAAGGAGAAGGAAGGCAAATAACAAACAGATGAAAAATTTTTGCTTAGTCATGGTTTTTGCAATGACTTGTTATGCATCAGAGAGTTAGACAATGACTAGGGAGCATAGAAGGAGAATTGACGCCTTTGATCTGTGGTGCTGGAGAAGAGTATTGAATGTACCATGGACTGCCAAGAAGACAAACAGATTCATCGTAGAGAGGATTAAACCAGGCTGCTTCTTGGAGGCAAGGATTCTGGGGCTTCGTCTGACATACTTTGGACATGTTGTAAGGAGAGACAGGTTTTTAGAGAGGGACATCATGCTGGGTAGAGTAGAGGGACAGCGCAGGAGGGGAAGACCCTCTATGAGGTGGATTGATTCAGTGACTGGGGTACTCAGGATGGGTGTGTCAAGAGGCAGTGAGATTGGCACAGGATAGAGCACGGTTTAGGGCTGTTGTACATAGGGTCGCTATGAGTCGCAAATGACTCGACGGCACATAACAACAACAACAAGTAGAGAATTAAATAATGTGATAGAAACTGGTGGCTACTTTTATCAAGTTTAAAGAAGATCTCATTGAAGAAGGGGCATTTCATTTGAAATCTGAATTAAAAGAGCCTTGTGAAGATCTGAGAGAATAACTTTCTAGGAAGAGAGAATTAGATGGTCCTGGAATGCTCAAAAAAGAGAAAGAGCAAGTGTTGCTGGACCATAGTAAGTGATGGGAGAGTATAGGGAGATGAAATTCAGGAGAAAACCTGGAGAGGCAGAAATTGACTGGAGAGAACCAGAGTTGTTTTGGCAATATAATATTTCAAACTCCTAAAATTGCTTGTCAGTATTGTCACTGTGCCCCTTGAATGTGGTACCTCACACTTTGGACACACTATGAGGAGAGACAATCCCTGGAGAAGGTGATACATTGGTAAAGTAAAAGGTCAGTGGCAAAGTGGAAGAACTTCAGTGAGATAAATTGATAAAGTGGCTACAGCACTGCATTCCAGCACAGCAGTGATTGTGAAGATGGATAGAAGTGAGTAGACAGACGTGGATAGATCTTCTGTTATTCAGAGGATTACCATGAATTAGAACCAGCTCAACAGTACCTAACACAGGTTTCTGTACAGATGTCAGGAAGTCAATTGGCTAGCTATTACTTGAGTTGACAAATCTTGTTTACGTGTATAGATTTGTGCGTAATTGGCATATAGAGATGCTTACAATCCTATGTTAAATCTAGTAAATTTATATAGGTTGAGAAGAAGAGGCTCAGGTCCAGCCCTGAAACATCAGTATAAATCACAAGAGGTGGAACAGCTGCCAGTGAAATGGATGGAAAAGAAAGAACTGTTCTATCACAGAAGCGAAGAAAGAAAGTAGGGAATTACACAGTGGCCAGCTATGCTACGTGTTTCAAAGAAGTCAGACAGAAAATAAACTTAGCACAAGATTGGGCAGCATTGAATGTTCCCAGTAGTAACTCTAATAAGAGTCATTGATCTCAGTGGAATGGTTAGGAGGAAAATCTGATTAAGATTATTAAGAAAGAGGAAAGGACTTCAAATTAAATATGCAAACAGAAAATAATTAGCTTCCATTTCCTCTTATTACTGAGCCTAAAGCTAAAGCAAAAAGAATTTTACAGAAGACTTAACAGCAAAAGGACAAAGAGAGGAAATATCCTCGGTAAGATTTTGGAAACAGATGAGGGAAATAACTGCTTAAGGAATATATGATTAGGTATTATTTGTATGATAACAGTCCAGAATAAGAACTGCATAATAAAGTGAACTGAGATGGTTGTTGTTATGTGCCGTCGAGTTTCTTGTGACTCATAGCGACCCTATATATAACAGCCCTAACTCTGCTTTGTCTTGTGCCAGTCATACTGTCTCCGACATGCCCATCTGATTACCCCAGTCACTGAATCAATCCACTCCTGCACTGTCCCTCCACCCTACCAAGCATGATGTTCCTCTCTAAGGACCGGTCTCTCTCCTCACATCATGTCCAAAGTATGTTAGACGGAGCCTCAGAATCCTTGCCTCCAAGGAGCTGCCCAGTTTGACCCTTTCCAGGATGAATCTGTTTCTTTTCCTAGCAGTCCCATGGTACCCTCAGTACTCTTCTCCAGCACCACAGCTCAAAGATATCAATTCTCTTTCTATACTCCTTAGTCATTGTCCAACTCTGATACATAAAAAGTGATAGCAAAGACCATGGCCTGTATCAGACGCACCTTAGTCTCCAGAGAGACACCATTGCTCTTCAGTACGGTCCCTAACAGCAGACTTTCCCACAGCAATATGTCTTTTAATTTCCTGGCTACTGGTGCCAAGAGTGTTGACTGTGGAGCCAAGCAAACTAAAGCTGTGAACAATCTCAATCTCTTCACCATCTATCATGATTCTGCCAATTGGTCCAGTGGTGAGAATCTGTTTTCCTGATGTTGAGCTTCAATCCATATTGAAGGCTGCAGTCCTTGACCTAGAGGCAAGAAGCTGCACTGCGGTCCCAGAGGTATGCAATTCAAATCCACCAGATGCTCTGCTGAAGGAGGGACAGTCTCTTCCTGTACCAGTCAGATCTGATTTGACGGTACACACATAAAAAGTAATAAAAATTAAAAAAGAAATCCAAGTTCTCTATAAACTGTCATTAAAATCTCAATTAAAAAAAAAATTGGACCCTGAAAAACTGGTGGTAGTAACTCTTACAGCTCCCAGAATCTTAAGCCAACTGTGAAAAAATTGAGACAGCCTTCTTTGCTGTAGAATGTTTAATAATTACACATCTCTTTCTGTGACTAGTAATGAAAATCAGAAAACAGAGCAGTTTGTTGCAAACCTGTTTACGAAGAAACTATAATCTACAGATCCCTAATTTTGAAAAACCTGACATCCTTACAGAAAATGAGATTTGTTCTCTATAGAGGAAAAAATAAAGGAAGACCTTACTGTAAATAAGCTTTTAGGAAGATTGAGAACCCAGATTATCAGCTGTTTTTACTCTTCAGGCAAGTGTTTGGGTGATTCTTTTGTGGGAATTATAATTAGATTAATTTATGAGACTTATAGTAATAGAAAAGTTTTAAGATAGCTGACATTGGAAATTCCTCAAAGGATTATCAAACCTGATACTCTTGTAGTAATGAAGACAGTCAGCATATCTTATCATGCAGCGTGACTAGTGATCTTTTTAGTGCTCCACCAAAAATATGAGCATGTAGACAGAGATCATTAGACACGAAGGAATCCTTTGATGTGAGAGACAATGGCCAGAGTAAGGGAAAATAGCAGAGAGGGGAAATAGAGACCATATTGATGTTGTTAGAGTGCCATCAAGTTGACTACAACTCTTAGTGACCTTGTGAACAACAGATCTAAACACTGCTAGCCTGTACCATCATCATCATTTCTGCCAGACTTGAGCCCATTTTTACAGTCATTTTGTCAGTCTTTCTCATTGAAGGTCTTCCCCCCAAGCATGATGTCTTTTTTCAAAGGACTGGCTGCTCATAACAATATGCCCAAAATATGTGAGACAAAGTTTCACAATCCTTATGTCTAAGGAGCACCCTGGTTGCACTTTCCCCAAGACATATTTGATTTCTTTTAGCAGTCCATGGGATATTCAGTACTCTTCTCCAATACCACTATTCAAAGGCATCAATTTGTCCTCTATCATCCATATTCATAGTCCAAAGTTCAGATGATTAGAAATTAATTGAAAAGACCAGGGTTTGAATTAGGTGCTCCATACTCTAAAAACTGATGTCATTGCTCTTCAGCATTTTGGAGAAGTCATTGCCAGCATATTCTCTCAGTACAGTGTGTCTTTGGGTTTCTTGACTGTTGCTACTACATATTGATTGTGAATGCAAATAAGATGAAGGTGCTAATAATGTCTGTTAGCCTAGTAGTTAGGATTTTATATTCTTGATGTTGAGATGTCATCCATATTGAAGGCTGTAGTCTTGAAACTTCTGGAGCAAACGTTTTATTGTCTGCCTCAACTTTCAGCAAGCAAGGTTATATCATCTGTATAATGAAAGTTCTTGATGAGTCTTACTCTAATTCTGATGCTAACTTCTTCTTCATAAAGTCTGGCTTCTCAAATAATTTACTCAGCATACATGTTGAAGAGGTATAGAGGAAGGATACAGCCCTGATGGCCACCTTTCTTTATTTTAAATCATGCAGTGTTTCCTTGCTGTTTGTACAACAGGTTTGCAGTCTAGGTATAGGTTTTGAATTAGCACAATTAAGTGTTCTGGGTTTCCCCTTTTTCTCAGTGTCAGTCGTAATGTTTTGTGATCCACACAGTCAAATACCTTTGCATGGTCAGTGAAACACAAATAGATCTCTTTCAGTTATTCTCTACTTTCAGCCAAGATCTCATTGACATCTGCCATGATATCCCCATTGCCACAGCCTCTTCTTTTTTTTTTTCCCCCTTTAAATTTTTTGTTGGATTTCTTTTTTTAAAAAAATTAATTTCAGTGACATTTACAGAGATTTTGGATTTCCATTCATTCATTTTTGCATTTTTTCCCCACCCACGCCCAGTTCATTCTTCTTCTTGAAAAGCAAAAGAAAAATTCCTTCATTGGTATACAGACCCCCCATGCCCCCCCACCCCGAGTATACTCCACTCTGCAACCCTCATTCCTAACTCTTATGATAATCATAATGCCCTAAAATATATTACTTTTAAACTGCTCTCTTCCCTCATCGGCTTCAAAGCAGTATGCATAATTTATCGAGTTTTTCTCAGTTTTACTCCCACCCTAATGTCAGCCTCATTCTACAACAGTGGCACCATACAGTATTTGTCCTTTTGTGACTGAGATACTTCACTCAGCATAATGTCCTCCAGAGTCACCCATTTTGAATAATATTGAATGAGTTCCTTGTTTTTCAATGCAGCATAGTATTCCATTGTGTGAATATACCACAGCTTCTCTACCCATTCGTTTGT
>NW_006399970.1:1284740-1295765 GCF_000299155.1 Elephantulus edwardii
GTGTTACCCTGCTCTGTTCTGACTACTGCCTCTTGATCCAAGTACAGGTTTCGCATTAGCACAATTAAATGTTCTGGGATTCCCATTCTTCTCACCCACTCTGTTTCCCAAGCTGAAAGAACTGAAAAATAAACTCAAATCTTGAGTTCCAGTACTGAAGGATGCTATAGGTAAAATCTGGAATGATCCAGGAAGCATCAAAAGAAGATGGAGAAAGAGAAGGACTAGGTGGGGACCCAAAATTCTGGGTAATGATAGGAAAGTCTGATGTGATTGATTTGATAAAATACAGTGCATGGGAATGATTATATGAAACACAATGTGAATGAAGAATAGTGTGAAACATAATTGTATACAACTTTATAGGAAAACCAATATTTAAAAAAACCAACCAAAAACGATGTTAAAAAAAATGGAGGAAATACACAAAAGTTATTGTCAAAAAAGGAATTGGCTAGTGTAGAACCATTATGGAAGAAGAATATACTCAAGAATCAACAGTAATGAAGAAAGAAATTCAAGATACACTAAAGGAATTGGCAAACATAAGGCTCTAGGAATTGGTGGAATGCCATTTGACCTGTTTGAACAAAGAAATGCAGTCCTGGATGTGTTCACCAGGCTGTATTAAGATACCTGGAAGACAGCTACCTGGCTAATTGACTGGAAGAGATTAATATTTATTCCCATTCCCAAAAAAGGTGATCTGTCAGAATTTGGAAATAATTGAATAGTAATTCACATACAAATAAAATCTTGCTGAAGATTTATTTTAAAACAGAACAATACATCTAAAGAGACCTATCAGAAATTGAAGCTGGAAACCATATGTTGTTATTGTTCCGTACTGTTGAGTCAGAACCACTTCATAGCTAACCCTCCAGCTGGTTTTCAGAGGCAGTAAATTGTGCAAGAAGAGATTGCTCATCTTTCTCCTATAGAGAAGCTGATGGATTTGAAGTGAATGACTTTGGGTTGGTATTGCAACATCTTATCATTAGGCACTTTTCTGGAAGGTAAAAATTAAAACAAACATAAAGCTTTCATTTCATAGAAAAGATGTTACATTCATGAAGACTGAAGAAAAGTGTAAGAATAGCTACATGAGATTAAGCCTCATGAATATGTAATATGTTTGAGGATTATTGAGATTAGATTTAGACTGGAAAAAATTTGGGGCTAAAATATATAGGAAATTATGAATAGTAAAAGAAGCATTTATTAACTCTAGAGTTAATAGTTATAGAATGGAGAAATACTTGTAGTATAAAATATCACACACTTTAGAATTTGATTTATAAACTCAATCCTGAATAAATCCACGTAATACAAAGCAAAGATGAGAAAGAGAGCCGAATTATTAGTGGGGTTTAGTAGTTGACCAAACGAAAGACACGTTGAAGAATATTTGGAAATGGAGACTTGTATACCAGTGTTCATAGCAACATTATTCACATCATAAGGACATGGAAACACAATGAATGAATGGAAATCCAAAATCTCTGTAAATGTTTTTTAAAATTAATAAAAAAAAAGAATTTTTACGTCTAAAAAAAAAAGAACATAGAAACAGCTCAGATGTCCAACCACAAACGAGTGGATTGACATGTTGTGATACATTCACACAATGGAATACTATGCAGCATGCAGGAGCAATGATTTTGTAAATTATTACCTAAATTGGGAGGGACTGGAGAGCATTATGCTGACTGAACTATCTCAGCTCCATAAAGATAAATACTGTATAAAACCATTTTTGTAGAATGAGTAAGAGGACCCAAAGTTGGGGGAGGGTGGAAGCAAAGGGATGAGGATGGGCAGGGAGGGGGGGGATTAATCATGGGGCCGCATAATTTCATGTGTGTATGGGGGTGAAGAAAATGGGAAAGATCTTGTGTGAAACAATGTATTTGAACTTTGTAAATAAATCAGTATAAAATTTAAAAGAAGAAAAAGAATATTTGAGGAGTAGAAAACTCAAAAACTCATTGCAAGTCAGAACCAGCTTATAGGTGAATCCTTAAATGTTTTTTTCAGCATCTGCAAATCACAGAAGAAATTGCCCATATTTCTCCTTCAGAACTACTGGTGGATTTGAACCTCCAGAGTTGCCACCTTTGCCTTAGCACATCTCCCTTCCTCGAGGCCACCAGAGCTCCCTTTTGAGAGTAGAAGGGATCACTTAATAATCACACTGGGATAACTGGTAGACTGGCATTACCAGGTCAGTCCAGGTGCCTAAAGTGAAAAGAATCAGGAAGCAACAAAAGATATTAGAGAAAGTGAGTCAAATGCCAAAATAAAGAGATGAAAGTGATTGAAAAAGAAAATGGAAATTGCAGAATTTTTCATTTTTAAATGAGGGAGCTCTGGTAGCCTAGTTGGGTAAGAAGTGACACTGCCAGCCCAAAAGCACGAGTTTTTAGTCCAGCAGATGCTCTGCAGGAGAAAGATAACAATCTCCTCCCATGTGATGTCCTTACTGCCTGGAGGGTAATCTTTGAGTCTCTTCCATTGTGATGGCACATAGCAACAGTGAGTTTTGTAAAACTACTTGAACTCTAATTTAAACTTAAGATGTGTGTATTGTTGAAAATAAAAGTGAGGGCATTGAAATGGCAGTTTGACCTCAATCTGAATGAGCAGTCTTTCTTTTTAAAAGAGCAGAAAAGTAGGGCAGTACCTGAAGGAGTTGCTGTCATTTGAAGGAGTTAAGGAGAATTCTTCTAGCAGTTGGCTCTAGGGAACACGTAACTCTTAAATCCTAACTCATTCCCATTGAGTTGGAACCACTCATGGCTAACTCCCGAGTTAAGAGAGAAGATTGCCCATCTTTTGGCTGACAGCACAATTCCTTACTAACTAGGCCACCAAAGTGCCCTTTTTAGGGCACTCAGTCAAGTCTATCTGCTGTCTTTCTTTTTCTTTATATAGAACTCATTTCCTGTACATAGACCAAGAGGAGCTCTGATGGCCTAGTGGAAGCAGACATTTGAATACAACATGAGAATACTGCATGGTTTAAATTAAGGAAAGGTGTGCATCTGTGTTGTATCCTTTCCCCATACCTATTCAATTTGTATGTTAAGCAGAACATTCAAGGAGCTACAGTATAAGAAGAAAGTAGCATTCGGATTGGAGGAAGACTCCTCAACAACAGACAGTATTCAGGTGATACAGCCTTGCTTGCCGAAAATGAAGAAAACTTGAAGTACTTGCCACAGAAGAACCTTTATGGGTTCTATCTCAACATCAAGAAAACAAAAATCTTTACCACTGAACTAAGAGGCAACATCATGATACATGGGGAAAGATTGAAGTTGTTAAAGGGTGTTGTTTTACTTGGATCCACAATCAACATCCATGGTAACAGCAATCAAGAAATTAAAAGCAATGTTGCGTAGGGAAAATTGGCTGTCTTTAAAGTGCTGAAGAGTAAGGATATCAGTTTAAAGACTAAGATATGTCTGATCCATGTAATGGTATTTTCATTTGATTCATATGCATCTGAAAGTTGGTCAGTGAATAGGGAATAACGGAAAAAGATTTGATCTTTTGAATTATAGTTTTGGAGAAGAATACTGAATATTCCATGAACAAATCAATCAACCCTGAGGAAGTACAGCCAAGGTGCTCGTTAGAGGCAAGGATGGTGAGACTTTGTCCCATACACTTTAGGCATGTTGGGGGGCAGTCTTTGGAAGAAGTCAACATGCTGAGAAAGGTAGAGGATCAGTGAAAGACGGAGATTTTCAAGAATTGGCACAGTAACTGTAACTAACAGGGGGCTTGAGCATTGAGATCTTATTCATAGAGTCGTGGTGAGACCTAGTTAACTTGCCAAGTACCTAACAGCAACAAACTCATTTTATTCCCATGTTTGCACCTATCTCTGTTATTACTATGATGATGAATATGTTTGTTGGACCAGGATGTTGTATTTAAGTGATCTGTTAAGTCTCTTTTATAAAAAATTCTTTTTTTAATTATTAAATTTTATTAATTTTAATGAACATTTAAAGAGATTTTAGGTTTTCATTCATTCATTGTTGCACTATTTTCTCTACCCTCCTCCCCAGTTTGTTCTTCATTCCCCCTTCCCTTGAAAGCCTATTTTAATTGTCCATTTGCCACAGTGCTTGTCAAAGCCAGTTCTGATTAATCTCCTTTGTCAGTGTGTCCTTTGCCATTCCCTATCACTCCTCCCTGAGAGAGACTTCACCCTGATTCATAAGGAAAAGGGGATGGCGTATTCTCTTAGCTACTTCCTGCTGAAAAGGGACGCTGTAGGTTTCAGGGTGAAGATCTTCTCTCCCTACTCTAAAGGGCCCTTTTGGCAATAGGACACACATAGACTATTATGGAGATTGTTTTGGAATTTAGATGCACTGTTATCAGTTGTGCTTAGCCATATATGTTCATATCCTTGAAGATGTATCATCGAAGTGTTGCAGCCTAGAAGACACAAATTTAACTAACAAGTTAAAAGTACATGAGTTAAAATTAAAAAGTATTAATATTCCAAGTAGATGCTCTAATAGTGGCATAAATCAAGTTACAGAGAGAAGATAGTTCTTACAATAAAAGGCCTATTGACTAGCACTTTGTCTATTATCGTATAAAGGTTAGGAACCACAAGATGTAGAGGCTCATCTATGTCATTTATTGTTCTTAAGTCCTGGACCAAATTCCATCTACACCTGGGTTGTTTTATAACTCAAAAGTCCGCATGTTAGGCAGAGGTGAAGTGAGGAACTGCTTATGAGGTTTTCTGTCAATTCCAACAACTAAGAAATAGTGAGAAGAGCTGGGACCTCAGAAGGCTTTTAGGACCAAATAGTAGGCTCTTGTGTGCAGGAGAAAACGAATATACTTACCAGTAATCTTAATGCTCACCCATAGCTCTGCTGAGAGGATCTAAATCGTTGAAGCGTCCTCCTTTGTTTCCAGCTGGGAGCTGGGGCCCGTCAGTCCTGTCAGCCACGAGGACCTGATGTAGGCCATCCTTGGCCAAGTGTCCTTCAGATCCATACTTAAAGCAAGTGAGTGGGAGCTTCCTCTCTACTCCCTTGCCTATCTGTGGCTCTTGTCTGTGACACTGTCTACTGAAGTGGCCCAGCCTTCCACAGTGGAAGCAATTCTGACCTCCTTGATTACCTTTGGGTGGCACTGTTTATGAGTAAGACTTCCTTTTCCTGACACAGGCCCTAAACTGGCAGCAATAGCTGCCCCAATAATTTTGGCCATTCTCTGGTCTTTTTTCTTTCCTCTAGATCCCAGTTGTTAAAAGGGAAAAATTTAAGCAAATGTATAACAAATAATTTTGAACATTATAATGTTTTAAGCTTAAGGCTAGAAATATTAAGAATATCATCATTTCCAATCCAAAGGTACATGTTCCAATGGAGTTCCTATTTTCCATAAATTGTTTTGGTTAGAGGAATGTCATAAATGTGGATACATTTCAACTATTCCTCCTCCATGCCATATTATAGTATTATTAGCATGAGCTATTACAAATCCATTGCCATCCTTACTCTAACTGAATTATTTTTTAAAAAATTTGAATTTGTTATTAATTTCAGTAAAAATTTACAGAGGCTTTGGATTTCCATTCATTCATTGTTGCACATTTGTCCCCTCCCAAGGCTCCCCCCCAGAACACTACCCTCTTGGAAAAGTAAAAGAAAAATTCTTTCATTGTTTTACAAACCCTCACCCAGGTCCACCCCACCATGTAGCCATCGCTCTAGACTCCTGTCATGACAAAAATACCTAATCACATATTTCTTTTAACCAGTTTTCTCCCTCCTCTGTTTCAGTGCAGTATACTTTATTGAACCCATATTACTCAGTCTCTCCCCAACCCCAAGATCAGTCCCGTTCTACAACAGTGGCCCCATGCAATATTTGTCCTTTTGTGACTGGGATATTTCACTCAGCATAATGTTCTCCAGAGTCAACCATTTTGAATAGTATTGCATGAGTTCCTTGTTTTTCAATGCAGCATAGTATTCCATTGTGTGAATATACCACAGCTTCTCTAACCATTCGTTTATTGATGGTCACTTAGGTTGTTTCCAACTCCTTGCTATTGTGAACAAAGCAGCAATAAACATGGGTGTGCATCTATCTGCTTGGGTGTCAGTTACAGTCTCTTTGGGGTATATTCCCAGTAGTAGAATTGCTGGGTCAAATGGTATCTCTATCTGCAACTTTTTGAGAAAGCGCCATACCGCTTTCCACAGGGTTTGGACCATTTTATACTCCCATCAACAGTGAATAAGGGTTGCAGTTTCTCCACAACCTCGCCAGCATTTGTTGCTTGCTCAAAAATTCTTTAAAACTGATTTTTCTCTGATTATGTTTCCTGAGGTGCTTAAAATCTCAGTATTTCATCTTTTTTTTTTTTGCTTTTACCTTTAACTACTTTACTCATTTGCCTTTTTTCTTTAAGAACCGTTACCCTTTTATAACTCTGCTTCTATAGTCTTGGCAGTGCACCATCTTTTATGAAGGATTATTCTTTTTTCTTAGGAAAATACATTTGAGAACATTGTGGCAGTTTTTGAAGTCTAATGTTTTTAGAAAACTCACACTCATTGCCTTAGAGTCAGAACCAATTCCCAGCTCACCCTCCAGGTTTCTGAGGTTGTAAATTGAACTGGGGGAGATTACCTATCCTTGTTCCACTGATCATCTGGTGGCTTTGAACAGCTGGAGAGGAATAGCCTTTGGATTAGTATCATAACTCCCTCTAGGCTAGGCCACCAGATCTCTGTTATGTCTTTAGAGTACCTTTAATTTCTGTTTATTTTGATTAACATTAATTTTATTATTTTCTAAATTTTAACTGAAAAAGGAAATAATTAAAGTAGAATTACTTCTGCTTCAAACCTATTAAGGTATTTAATAGAATTAAAGTTAATTTTTAATAGAAAGCCAAAAAAGACTTTGGTTTGGTAGGATAGATGGAAACAGTGGCCATAAGTAGGCTCAAACAACAGTAATAATGAGCCTAGCACTGGGCCAGGAAGTGTGGTGGTGCTCTTTTTAGATGGGATTGTGTGTGACTCAGGGACACATAACAGCAATGTAATATTTGATCCATGATTACGAGATACAATAATGATAAATGAAAACCTGCTATACACTTTACAAAGACTGTTGTTTTATGTGTCGAGTCGCCTTTCATAGCCATCATGTACAACACCTGAAGCCTGCACTATCCTGAGTCAGTCTCACTCCAACACACCTAAGCCCATTACCCTAGTTATTATGTCAATCCATCTCACCTAGGATCTTCCTTTCCTCTGCTCTCCCTCTACCCTTCCAAGCAAGATGTCCTTCTTCAAGGAGTGGTTCCTCCTAGCCACATGTCCAGAATATGTGAGATAGAGCTTCAAAATCCTTGTTTCCAACGAGAAACTTGGTTCAGCCTCTCTGAGAGAGGCCTATTTGTTCTCCTAGCAGTCCTTTGTATCTTCACTGTTCTTCTCCAGCACCACAACTCAAAGGCATCACTTTTACTTCTGTCATCCCTAGTCCTGCTTTCTGACACATAGCATGTAATTCTGAAGACCATGGCCTGGATTAGGCACACTTTAGTCTTTAGACTGATATCATTGCTCCTCAGGACTCTGGAGAGGTCCCTGATGGCAGACTCACCCAGTGCAATTCATCTTTTGATTTCCTGACTGTTGGTGCCAAGAATGTTGATTGTGGAGCTGAGCAAACTGTAATTGTTAACAATTTCAATCTCTTCTCCTTCTGTCGTGGTGCTACCAGTTGCCCCAGTGGTGAGAATCTTTGTCTTCTTGATGTTACACTGAATCCACAGTGATGACTATAGTCCTTGACCCTCTGTGCAAGTGCTTCAGGTCCTCCTCAGTTCCAGCAAGCAAGGTTGTATCATTTGCATAACATAGATTGTTGAGTCTTCCTCCAATCCTGATGCCACATTTCTCCTCATAAACTTCAACTTCTTGAATGATTTGTTCTGCATATATTTTGAAAAGGTAAGAAGACAGGGCATGTCCCTAACATATTCCTTTCCTGATTTTGAACCATTCAGTGTTTCCTTGCTCTGTTCTAATGACTGCCTCCTGGTCCAATATAGGTTTTGCATGAGCACAATAAAGTGTTTTGGGATTCCCATTCTTCTCAAGGCTAACCACAATACCTTGTGATCTACACAGTCAAATGCCTTTGGGTAATCAGTGAAGTAAAGAAAGACATTCCTCTGATATTCTTTACTTTCAGTGAAGATCCACCTGATATTGGTGATAATGTCTCTAGTGCCACAATCTCTTCTAAATGTTATTAATTTAAATTTTATTTGAATGAAGATTTAGAAATCATACTAGTTTTTCATATAGTCATTCATAATTTGCTTTATGACATTAAAAACTATTGCTTAATGTAATTAATTATAAAATCTTATCAACTCCTTATAGTCTACTGCTTTTCCCTTTACTCAGCTTATCTGTTTGTTAATTTGTACTCTCCTTTCTCTTTTATTCTGTTATCACTCCAAGGAAGATCCGTGCGTAAACCATTCCTTTGCTTTTTACAGTAGTGGTCTTATAATTGGATTTTTGTGACTGACTTTTATCACTCAGCATAATTTGTTCTTGAAACATCCAGTATTTCAAGAATCATGCTTTAATATTCCATCATATAAATATATCATAGTTTCTTTAGTGATTCAATCATCCATGAACATTTCAGTTGTTTCCAGTGTTTTGCTTTTGTAAATAATGTTTCCATAAACCTGGGTTAAACTTTGTCACACCTGCTTTGGGCATGTTTTTAGGAAGGGCCAATGCTTGGAAAGTCATCTTGCTAGGAAGGCTGGAAGGTCAAAAAAGAGAGGAAAACCTCCAGCAAGATGGATTGACACTGTGACTGTAACAGTCGGCTTTAATGTATCAGAGATCATGAGGGTAACACAGGATAGGGAAGATTTTGTTCTGTTGTTCATTGGTTTGCTATGAGTCAAGTCAGTGACTCCTAACAATAACAGTGAATTTGGAGCTATGTATATTAGTTTGTATTGCCGCTCTTATTTCTTTGGGATACATATTTAGTAGTGGGATTGCTGAATCAAATGATATTTCTGTTCCTGACTGTCTAAGGAAAATCCAAATAGCTTTATGTATGGTTTAACCATTTTACATTCCCAGAAAGAGTATATACTTTAAAAAAACCCCAAAAATAGCAAAGCCATTGGCCATCTAGTCAATTCTGTCTGATTCATAGCACCACTCCATTGAATATTCAGGTGGTAAATTTTATTGGGAGAAAATGGCCTTATCTTTATTCTGTGGAGTAACTGGTAAGTTCAGACTGCCCGCCTTTCAGTTATAGCTTGATATTTAACCTATTATGCCACTAGAGTTCCTTATATAGAAGAGGGAAGTACACAATTCCCTCTTGGGTGATTTTGGTTCTTTTTGTGTTTTTTTTTTCTTTTTTTCATTAAGGGTGCTTGAGTATCCTCTAGTGGGTAGGGAGTTAAAACTATCAAAGGCAGGCGGTTCTAAGCTACCAACTGTTCTAAAGAAGAAAGATGAGTAGGCTCTTCTGATAGGGTATTATGGTTATCACAAAGGTCCACAATTAAGGTTGCATAGTGGAGTGTACTTGGGACAGTAGGGGAGGGGTGTGGGGGGATTGTATATCAAAGAACGAATTTTTCTTTTACTTTTCAAAGAGAGGAGCGAACTGGGGCGAGGAGGGGGCCAGGGGGAGGACTGGGCAGGGAAAAAAGTGCAGCAGTGAATGAATGGAAACCCAAAATCTCTGTAAATGTTCATTGAAATTACTAAATTTTTAAAAAAGAAAATAATTGACAGCCTCTGGAAGGTTTATTAATGATTCGATTTTGACTTAGCAGTAGCGGTTTTCTTGAGTTACTGTGATTTGAACATACTGTTTATAAGTCAAATTAAGTTTTTAGTCAACCATTAATATATAATTTGCTTTGTAACATTCATTTAAGTACCTACAATGTAGCCTTTTCCACTTTTATCCTATAATTGGGATTTCTGTTAATCCTTATATAGCTTTCTTGTCTTCTCTTTGTTTAGTAATAGTGTGCTGATTGTATGTTTGTTGTATATTGCTTTTACACTTACTATATATTGCTTTTCTCTTCACCCATGTTAATATGTATCCATTTACTAATTTTTACTCTCTTCTCCCTTCCCTTGTAAATCATCCAAGAATGATTCTTTTCATTAGCTTTTTGTAATAAGAGTACTCTTATATGTTATCTGTCCTGTGTGACTGACTTGGGTCTGTGGTTTAATTTTAAAGCTGTAAATTTTAATACTCTCATGTGGGTGTGAGACCCTTTGTAATTACACTCTTTTCTAATTTTTTTTTCTTATCTTCATTTCTACCACTCTATTCCATTTATAGTCTAGTAATTGAAACTTTAGAGAACTCTGATGACATAATCCATAGGGAGTTTTACTCCTCACCCCAAGGCCTAGCCCTTTCTGATAGTTTAAATCCTTGGGAGAAAAACAAGCAATCTCTTCCCCTGTGATTTACAACCCTATAAACCTGTTGGAAGGTCGTCTATGAGTCAGTTCTGACTCCAATGAGCTTGGAGTTGAATTATAAACTTTTTAGTTATAACATGCTTATATTTTTATCTAAAAAAAGTACAAAACCATTGGAGTTTCTTAATAATATGATGCTCTGTCATTTCATAAGAGCCTTGGCCTTTTCAAGTTTCTGTTTTTAGATTTATAATTCTTTCAACCATTACCTCCCACCTCTTAATTGCACGATCAGCATCCCTGGAAGCAGCAGTCAAGAAATCAAACATGTTGCCTTGGACAAACCAAAGAACTTTTTGAGATGCTGACACATAAGGATGTCACTTGGAAGACTAAGGTGTGCCCATTCAAAGCCATGGTAGTTGTTGTTGTTGTTGTTATGTGCCGTCGAGTCGTTTCCGACTCATAGCGACCCTATGCACAACAGCCCTAAACCCTGCTCTATCCTGTGCCA
>NW_006399970.1:1296170-1297668 GCF_000299155.1 Elephantulus edwardii
TCCTGAGTACTTTAGAGAGGTCCCTAACAGCAGACTTTTCCCATCGCGATACGCTTTTTGATTTCCTGACTGCTGGTGCCAAGAGTGTTGACTGTGGAGCCGAGCAAACTGAAGCTGTGAACAATCTCAATTTCTTCGTCATCCATCCTGACGCTGCCAATTGGTCCTGTGGTGAGAATCTTTGTCTTCTTGACATTGAGCCTCAGTCCATACTGAAGGCTGCAGTATTTATAGTTACCACATGCAAATATGAAAGTTGGACTGTGAGGAAGGAAGTCTGAAAAAGAATTGATGCCTTGAATTGCATTTTTTTCCATGAAGAATAGTGAATACACCTTGAACTGCCAAAAGAACAAACAAGTCTTGGATGAAGTGCAGCCTTAGTGCTCTTTAGAAGCAAAGATTATGAGATACAATTTTGATATGTTGTCAGGAGGATCCAGTCTTTGGAAAAAGAGATTATACTTAATCCAGCAGATGGTTGTTAAAAATGAAGACCTTTAAAGAGATGAGTTGACCCACTGGCTGCAGTGGTAGACTTGAGTATCAGTGAGTGTGAGGGTGGTTCAGGATCAGCCTGGGTTTTGTTCTGTTGTCCATAGAGTTGCTGTGAGTCTGAGCCTACTTCATGATACCCAACAACAACAATATCATCGTCTAGCCTCTCATACTGAAATGGTCATACAAATCATATGTGGAACTTGTTAAAATGTAGATTTTGGTACAGTCAGTGTAGGATACGGAGTAAGATTCAGTCCTTTTACCGACTTTCACGTGATATTGATCCTGCAGGTCTCTGGGCCATATTGTAAATAGCAAATTATCTATAGACAAATTTATTGTCAATGATTATTTTCTTCTATCTTGTCTCTTTAATTTCCATGAGTACACATAATTTTGCTTTCCCAGTGATACAATCAGACAATATACGATAAATTATACAATAAATACTTCATTATGTTTATTATAATTATTTAGATAGTTATCTCCCTCTGCTGCCTTGTAGTTGTTGCCCACAAAGTCTGTGCCTTTCACCCTTATTTCCCCAAAGCCTAACATACTGTGGAATACAAAATTGACTTTCAGCAAATATTTGTTATGTAGATAACATATTTTGTGTGTATCTGTGTATGTCTTCTGTATCTGTGTTTCATTGATTATGCAAAGGCATTTGACAGTGTGGATCATAATAAACTGTGGCTGACTCTGAAAAGAATGGGAATCCCAGAACATTTAATCGTGCTAATGCGAAACCTATACTTGGACCAGGAGGCAGTGGTCAGAATAGAGCAAGGCAACACTGCATGGTTCAAAATTGAGAAGGCTGTACGCCAGGGATGTGTCCTATCTCCATACCTTTTCAACCTGTATGCAGAGCAGATTATCCGAGAGGCTTGGCTCTATGAGGAGAAGCATGGTGTTAGGATTGGTGGACGATCTATCAACAATCTGCATTATGCAGATGACACAACCCTGCTTGCTGAAACTGAGGAGGACC
>NW_006399970.1:1298013-1298712 GCF_000299155.1 Elephantulus edwardii
GAGAGACAGGTCCTTGGAGAGGGACATCATGCTTGGTAGGATAGAGGGACAGCGCAGGAGGGGAAGACCCTCTATGAGGTGGATTGATTCAGTGATTGGGGTAATAGGAATGGGTGTGTCAGAGGCAGTGCGATTGGCACAGGATAGAGCAGGGTTTAGGGCTGTTGTACATAGGGTCGCTATGAGTCTCAATCGACGGCACATAACAACAACAACAGATAGCGTATGCTGATTAGATAGCATTATGGCCTGCTTACAGTTCTAGGATGGTTCAAGAGCTCAGCTACTGACAGGTGGGAAGCTCGAGTCCTCCGGCTGCTCCACAGGAGGAAGGTACAGCAATCTCCTGTAAAGATTTACAGCCTTGGAAACACTAAGGAGCAGGTCGCCTTGGCCCTGCAGGGTGCCAGTGAGTTTATGTTCTAGATAGTAAAATTATTTTTCGTTCATTTAAATTGTTGTATAAAAGGTAAATATGAACCTGATTCTCCCACCCCATTCCTTTTCTAGAATAAAAAAGCCTGAATGTGCTCCAGTCAAAAGTATGTTCTGGTAAAAAATGTTTGAGCCTTGTTATATAAATGAAACTAAAGAAAACTGTTGCTCCTGAGTACTTTAGAGAGGTCCCTAACAGCAGACTTTTCCCATCGCGATACGCTTTTTGATTTCCTGACTGCTGGTGCCAAGAGTGTTGACTGT
>NW_006399970.1:1299632-1303121 GCF_000299155.1 Elephantulus edwardii
AAATTTATATTCTATTTATAATATATATTTGGAAGCAGGAGTGGCATCTACTTTTTAAACAACATGCCTCTGGAAATTCTGTGAACTTGATAAATGTCGCTAGTCCTTGAGGGGCTTCGGACCTTTTGTTCATAGGGTCACTATGAGTCGTGCTTGGCTCGAAGGCAGTCAACAACTATATATATATAAAGGTGTATATAATCCATACCATCTTAAATTTGATGAAGTGCAGTAACATTTTTAAGTACCTCTTCAACTCCTTTAATTGTAGGATGCTTTTTATATATTACTTCATTGAGGCCAGCAGTAATTCCATGAAATTTTAAGAAAAGGAAACTGGAAATAAGAGAGGTTAAGTAACTTGCTTCAGGTCACACAGCTTGTGAATGAGGAATTTTGACCATGTTGACATTCTGACCTGTTGTATTATGTGATTCTTCCATAAGGAATCCTTTTAAGAGTTTTGCAAGAAGAGTTGTACACAGAGTGAATGTTGACCTTTATATTATAAACAGCTTCCATTTTTCTAAGAACTAAGCCATGAAGATACAGGCTGTTCAAGAAGTTAAAACCGAGGGGCTGCTCGCTATCCCATTGCCACTAGATTTAAGCTATGTAGGGAGGATCTATAAGTAGTCTTTTCTTCATATATTTCCTCATTGCTCCTGAGAGACTAAATAATATTTTGGCTTATGCTTCTGAATAACTGCCAATTCCCATTCTAATAAGATGCTATCTAAGGATGGTATCTGAGCATTAAGACTCAGTCAGTAAAATTCTTAAGGATGATTTCTGACCTCTCTGCATATCATGACATTTTAAACCATATCTTCATAAAAAGTATGCATGCAAACAAAGTGTTTTCCACAATTTAGAGTGTACATGGAAACCCTAAAACTCCCACAGTACAAGATTTGCACATGGTCTCATTAGTAAATCTAGATGGCACTCCTTAAGCTTCTGTAAGGCCAGAAGTGTTAACTAAAGTGAGTGGTGGTGGTGGTGGTGGTGGTGCTGCTGCTGCTGCTGCTGCTGCTGCTGTGCTGCTCCTCCTGCTCCTCCTGCTGCTGTTGCTGCTGGTACCATCAGGTTAGAGCCAACCCAGAGGAGGGCTTTTAGAGGTAGTAAGCCGTACAGTAGGAGCATGCCTGTCTTTCTCCTTGGAGCAGCTGATGGTTTCAAACTGCTTATCTTTGCATTAGCAGCACAGTTCCTTTAACAGCAAGTCCCCAGAGTTCCCAATAAAGAAGTGAATAGTGATGTTCCATAAAATTTTATAAATTGCTTGAAATTATTTAAATATTTCTTAGTAGAGGTTAGTTCATTTCATTTGTTAAAAAATACTCTTTCCTATCTATTTTTCCATGGCCAACTCCTTCTTGTCACTTAGATTTGAACTCAGATATCTTGACTTCCACAAGTCTTTCCTTGACTGCTTAGTCTAGAGGAAACCCCCAGGAGCTGAAAACAATGTCTTTCCCCTTTTTAATGGAGCTCTGGTGGCATAGCCCATAGAGATTTTGGATCTACCAGTGACTCCGAGGGAGAAAGATAGGTAGTCTCCTGTGTGATTTATAGATGATTAATTTACTGCTTCACTGGGCCCAAAATTCAGTGCATTAGCTCACAGACCACAGAACTCTATTAGAAAAGTCAAAAGATTATTATTCCAATTTGGGGGGGGGAGGTTATTATTCATGTTAGTAGGTCTGGTGGCCAAGTGGTAAGAGACTGCATTGCAACCCCGAAGGCATGTGGTTCAAATTCATCAGTTGCTCCACAAGAGAAGAATGGGCGGTCTCCTCTGGTGTGATTAACAGCCTCTGAAAAACCCCTGGAGGGTCAGCTATGGGTTGGTTCTGACTTAGGTACTCACCAACAGCAACAGAATATAATAATTTAGTCAGGACAGCTACACACACTTAGGTACTCAATAACAGCAACAAAATATAATCATTTAGTCAGGACAGCTACACACATGTGCTTGCAGACACCTCAGCCTTGAGCCTTATGGCTTTAGGCTCATGTTACCAGAGCTCTCAGTCCTCCCAGTTATGGCTTTCCACTGCCCCCTCTCCCCAATTCATCATACAGACTTGACCAGAGACTCTTTGCTTTGCATCCCCATGGAGAAGCAGTCCCAAGGTCCACTCTGTCTCTCATCAGATCTCTTGTTCTTGGCTGTGGCACCTATGGCTGCTGCTTCTGTAGACCATGGTCTGTCGAACCCAAGAATCTCTAAAGGATGCATTACATTCTCTTGATCCACAAGAGGAGAATGGGCAGTCTCCTCTGGTGTGATTAACAGCCTCAGAAAACCTTCTTTGCCACTGGTGAGGGTCTTAAGTTCTATTACTAATTTGCTCAGTTTAATGGCGAGACTAGCCAGTCCCCTTGTGGATAGGTTAACACATTCTATTCACTTATTTCTGCACATCCAAATGGCAAAGTTGGTCAGTGGCTAGGAAAGCCAATTTGAACGATAAACCCTTTAACCCCATGGTAGTTAAACTTTAATTTCTACTATTTATCAGTAAACAAGTTAGTAATTACTGAATTTGAAGCCATACAATCCATTAACTACCGAAATCCTAGGCTATATCTGTGTAGATAAACATGTCATTTTAGTGTTATTGTTGCATAGCAAGTCTGTAACAGTTTTCTCTGTTAACCAGGTTTGTTTGTTTTTCTCTTCTAGAGATGACAGTAGTATTTTTGATGGTTTGGTGGAAGAAGATGACAAGGACAAAGCAAAAAGGTAATTCTATCTAAGACATAAAGTAGTAAATAAATGATAGCATATATCTGTAACAGTTAATAAATCAGTGATGTCCAAAAGTCCTTTGCCTAAAGAATTTAGATCTATTACAAGATGAAAACAGTTAAAAATATCAGTTAGATGCATTGTAAATTAAAATTATCCTCTGACATTTTTTAGCTTTGTGCTTTGCTTACACAGTCACTGAATTAGAAATCTGACTTTGCAAAGCAGATAATTAGAGGTATATAGAATGATCAGTTGCTTTATAAATAATTGCATTCAGGACAGTGTAGAATAAGAGATGTATCATTGCAAAGAGGACTGGGTAGTTGGGAGGTAGGTAATCGTGCAACAATGAATGAATTTTTTTTAAAGATGAACTGGGGGAGGGGGAAAGCACATGAGGGGGTAAAATGTACAATGAATGAATGAAAATGTAACTTCTCTGTAAATGTTCATTAAAATCACAATTAAAATAAAATTTTCTTTTTAAAAATATAATTGCATTCATTTAGGCTCCAAGAATTCCCAGTGCAGCTGTTTTACTGACTATAGCTTCATGTTGCAGAGCAGGGGGCTTGCTGAGAAGCCACAAATTATGTATTAGGGCAAATTTATCAAGAGTATAACTAAAAGTTACCACATTTTACATAAATCAGGTAGAAAATGCAATTTAATTAATTATAATTCAAAATAATTTTATATTGAATTACAGCATTTAGGGATCA
>NW_006399970.1:1303947-1317631 GCF_000299155.1 Elephantulus edwardii
CACTGGGCTGTTTTACAACTCAGAAGTTCACATGCAAGGTAGAGGTGAAGTAAGGAACTGCTTATGAGGTTTTCCATCCATTCAAACAACTAAGAGATAGTGAGAAGAGTTGGGACCTCAGAAGGCTTTTAGGACCAGTTAGTAGGCTCTGTGTCCTGGAGAAAATAAATATACTTACCAGTAATGTTAATGCTTATCCACGGCTCTTCTGGGAGGATCTAAATCATTGAAGCGTCCTCCTTTGTTTCCAGAGCATATGTGTTTTAAGTGCTTCATTTTTGTTGAGTGGTGTACTTACAAACATTGATAAAAAATTTGGTCTCTGTTCCCAACTCAAGGAGTGCCAGCTAAGCAAACAAATGATTACAGCGCAGGCTGTAACAGGTTACAGAGCACAGTGCTGCAGGCTGGGATGTAGAGCAGAGGGGCACAAAGGGGTAGAACGTGAGGGTAAGCCTGGAGCAGAGAGTTTTCTTTCTTGATTTCTGTTTATGACTTAAAATTTCTTGGGATAGATAATTTTCTTATTAATTTAATTGTTTTCACAAAATAGTTAGCAATAATATTCACAAGAATTTTCTTACTAAAATACAAAATTGATAAATTTTGGATTACATAAAACATGAAATTTGAATGTAGTTGTCTTACTCTGTTTACATAATAATGTGTATGCTCAAATATGTAAGTTTCTTTAGCAGTAAATTAATATGAAAAGTTACTGCTCACATTTTCTGTGGGGTTTTTTATAATCATTTGCTAGCAATAGTATTCTGTCCTGTAGGGTTGCTGTGAGTTAGAATTGGTATCATACAACAACATTTGCGTAAGTAGATTATTTTAAAACGGCTTTTTAAATTTCTCATTTCATCAGAGTTTCTAGAAACAAGTCTGAAAAGAAGCGTAGAGATCAGTTTAATGTTCTCATTAAAGAACTGGGATCCATGCTACCTGGTAACGCTAGAAAGATGGACAAATCTACTGTTCTACAGAAGAGCATTGATTTTTTACGAAAGCATAAAGGTAAAACTTAACTTTATAAAATGAGCGTTACTTTTTTATACTATCCTGTCCCTTAAGGCATAATGATTAGAACTTCCCATGTTTAAGAGTGAAATGCTTCCTCAGTTTTTTAAGATTTTCTAATACGTTCTTTCTTTCATTCAACAAACATTTCATGTCTACTCTATCCTATATCCTCAGGGTGTGAGATAACACTTGTTAGCCCTCACATAATTCAAGCCTAAGGAGACAAACACAAACACATAATTATAGTACAAATAATTATAAAGTGAGAAGTGCTCATAAGCTTACGGTGATAACACAGCAAAGAAGGTGTCAAGGAAGGCTTTAAATAGCTGAGGCTTTTTTTGGTTTCTAACTGAGTATTTTAGATTAAGTAAGGAAAATAACATAAAATTTTATACAGAAGAAGCAGTCTATTTCAAAGTGAGAAGGAGAGAGAGTTTAGTGTACCTGGAGCACAGCTCACCTTGGGAAGTCATGGTGACTTTGAAAGAAGGGCAAGAACCAGATCATAAAAGTCTTATTAGTCATAATAAAGATTGTAGAGTTTTTTTTGTTTTCAGTGTATTCCTAAGAAATAAATATTTAAAGAAAAGGAATTGTTAGTGAAGAAAATCACTATGACTTAAGGAGTCTTGAAAAGAAAGTTTAAAAACTATGCATTTTGGTATAAATAGTAGATGGAAAAATATGCAAAAGAACATTTTCTTTTTGGCAAGTAAAGCCGCAAAACATCTCAGAAAGACCATTTGTAACTAGCTGCTATTTACTTCTCTGTCTCAGGTAATACTTTACCGGCGTGGTATGCTACATCACTCTAAAATTATTTTCATTAATAATGTTAGTGACTTTTCTCCTTTAAAGTTACAGCTTCTTCTTACTCCTCATTATCTGCTGCATCTCTGTGGAACTGACAGTATTCTCAGTCCTCCTGGCTTTCTTTGCCCTTAGCTCTTATTATAATACTACACTTCCTTCTTTATCTTCCCCTTCCTTATTGCTACTAATTTCTCTTCTTTTTTTTTCTACTGCCCTCTAAATGTGACTTTTTTTTTATCATCCTGCTCTCTCTAAATTCTTTCCTTTGTTTATTTTAATGCACAGTTTCACCTATTGCCTCTTTATGAAACGAAATTAGACTGAAGGTACTAAACTGAAAACTACGAAGTCTGTGTTTTCAGATGCCAACTTTACAGCGTTCTGTTTCCAAATAAAGGGAGTTCTGGTGGCCTAGTAGATAACGAGTTGCATTGTCAATCCAAAGACATGAGGCTCAAATGCACCAGCTGCTCTGAGGAAGCTAGATCTATTATGTGATTTACATCCTCTGAAAACCCACTGGAGGGCCAGTTATGAGTTGATTCTGATTTGACAAGACATAACATTACTGAATAGCTTCTGGATCTTTCTTTCTCATGTCTTTAAATTCATTACATCTAAAATTGAATTAATTTTCATTTTATCAAGTGACCTCTGTCCCAGATCTTATTTATTTCGCTACACTCTTCTTTTAGTCACTCAGGCCACAAACTTAACATTTCCCCCCACTTCTTTGATATTCATAATCAATTGCCAAACTTCATTGATTCTCCTATAAATGTAACAGAATTACTTTTAATTGTTTTTATTGCCAACACTATTATTACCTTTCATCTCTTTATATGTAATAATATTTTCACTACCCTCCCACTCACTGCCATTCAGTTGATTCTTACTTGTATTTACTGCAGGACAGAATAGAATTACCCCATGCAATTTCCAAGGCTGTATGCTTTGCAGTTGCAGAATGCCTTCTCTTTCTCCTTTGGAGCAGCTGCTGGGTTCAAATGGCTGACTTTTTGGTTAATATTTGCATACTTTTTACTACCAGTACTACCTCACTAACCTCTGAGTCCCATGTGAAATTGTGTTCCATTTGAAATCAGTTTCTTCTGTATTGTTGGAGTTCAATAAATGATTGTTGAATGAAATGAAATTAAATACATGCATTTCTCTCTGACAAGAGAATGTTGATTTTTGGCATTAAGTAGATAAGGTTTTTAAAACTGAATAATCATTTCTCATAAAAATAAAGTTAACTTGATAGTTAAAAAGAAATCCATATATATATGTGTAGTACTCTTGACATAGGACTGTGTGTAATCAAACTTCATGGGATTCACTTGAGATTTAAATCCTGTTTCAAATATTTGTAACTTATGTCACTTTGAAAAGTAGGGCTGTATGCCACAGAATTGGTAGCTATACTTCTTTGTTACTCTGCATATTCCAATGCAAGCATTTTTGAAATATCTCTATATCTGTTAATATATTAAAAGAGTCCATATTTTTCACAGTAAAGTATATTTTATAAAGTGTTATCTATGACATAAAATGCTTGTCATTTTTATTCTGCCTTGTTTTAATATATTTGTCTTTTTAAAAGGAAAAGAAATCTCACCCCAAAACAACCCACTATTGGCTAGCTACCAGTTCAGGTTTTGTTAATGATGAATAAGTTTCTCATAACTAAATCTAGAGAATTATGTAACGAAATAGAGTAGCAATAATTGTGATAAAATATGTCTCAAACCAGAGATCCACAAACTTTTAACTAACTTGCTACAGCTAAAATATATGTGAGAAGTGATTTTAAGCAAAATCACTCTGTAATTATTAATTTTTGTTCTTTAAAATCTTAATTTTGTATGTTTCTTAATTAAAATAGAGTATGACTGAGAGGAATGATTTTGCCCCAGCTATGCTTAAGTCCTGTCAAAGCAGGCCGGCTGACCTCCTTGGCCTCTTTACTCTAGGTTCCAGTCCTTATCTCCAGTCTAGTTAACTACCAGTTGAATGGCACAGAAGAAGGAGGAAAAGAGAATTATTTCATAATTTTTAGAGGAAACTTTATCTACTCTACATAGATGATAGTAATAGATGGCTTTTATTGTTTGCTTGTTTTGTAAAGCAGGAAACAGTCCTGGGGTCATCTTAACAAAGGCTATCTAAGGACCCCCCAACGAAGAGAAAGAGACTCATATTCCCAAACTACTAAATTCAAGGAGCTAATTTGCCACATTGACTCAAATATTTCATTGAACCAACACTTGAACCTCCTGATACTTAGAATTACAGATGTTATCGCCTGTAGTTCTCATTTTTAAGTAGAGTGGGAAGGAGACAATTTGGTACTCCCTCCCCTCTGGTGGTTGGAGTATGCCATTAATGTGTCAAATAATCTATTCACAGAAATCACTGCACAGTCAGATGCTAGTGAAATTCGACAGGACTGGAAACCTACATTCCTTAGTAATGAAGAGTTTACTCAATTAATGTTAGAGGTATGTCCAGATTTAATTTTTAAAAATTTTTAACTTTCCTCAAAACAAATTTGCAAGGCTGAACTACTTTAATAAAGTTTTAGCAGTATTATTTTAATATTGAAAACCCATATTTCTGATGTAAAATTTTGGTGTAAATCATGTCTTTAATGAAAATAATTGAAAATAACTATTATAAGCAAATAATACTGTATGGTAAAGCAGTGCTCAATTGTTGCATTTTCAGTACTGAGTATTTGAGAGCGTTAATGGAAAAATCAGAAACCTAAATCTACCAATATACTTAAGATGACTATCACAACATTCAAATAAAGAATAAGATGTGATATTCATTACATATTTTTATATAAAATACTGACTGTATCCTTTTGAGCTCTGATAGCCCAGTAGGTAGGGAGTTATGCTGCCAGCCCAAAGGCTGGGAGTTCTAATTCACCAGCTGCTCTTCAGGGTGAAAAAATGAGCAGTCTCTTCCTTTGAATTTTATAGCCTCTGAAAACTCAAGGGAGAGTCAACTATGAGTCACTTCTGACTTGATGGCAATGAACAACTGGCAGTAGGATTTTTTTAGAAAAAATTAGTCACCTTAAAAAAACCCCGCATGGAATAATAAATGAGGTATTAAAAAAATATAAAAAAGTAAAATATACATTGAAAACCAGCTTAATTTAGATAGAATAATTTTTAAAAGAAATTATTTTTTAAAAGTTTGGACTATTTGTACTTTTAATTGCAGAGCATTATATCTCCTACAACCAACTGTAAAAAGTTTTGGGCCTCCCATCTATCAATTTCTTTTTCTACTTTTTGCTTTATAGATTAATCTAGGGTACTAGTTATGCCATAAAAGTGCACAAAAATCAGTTTCTGTGGAAATGGATAATAAATTAGAAGTTAAAGTGTTAACACTTTAGAAGTAATAATAATTCAGAATAAGAAAAATAGATACATAACAAAGTAGACAGGGAAAAAATATAGGAAAGCAATGAAATGTACATGTAGGGGCGGTTAAGTAGCTTGCTAGCCTCTTAACCTACTTGTTTGGATATGTTATTTTAGACCTTAAGCATCCATTTGTGTTGTGCATTTATGTATATGTTAATCATATTTCAAGTGTCTTCTTTGCATGTTTACTAAAGTTTGAATGAGGATGGAAATATTTTGCAAATAATTGGCTATTTTTCTGCTCTAAATATAATCGTCAATTGCTGGATTGATTGATTGATTAATTAATTAAACCTTTGTTGTTGTCCAATATTGAGTTGGAACCAACCCATAGCTGACCCTCTGGCTGGTTTTCAGAGGTAGTTAATCACACAGGAAGAGATTACCCATCTTTCTCCCACCTTCATATATTATGCAGTAATGTTACCATTTGAAATTTGTTGAAATAGCAATATTTGTAAAAATTTAAACCTATAGTTAAAATCTAAAAAGTAATCACTTAATACTTACCTCCCAATAACTCATTGAATCATCACAACTATCTTAGGACATAGACATCAGTTCCGTCTGTGTCCTTAACCAGATGGATTGACCCAATGACTGCAGATGGGCTTGAGTATGTCAGAGATTGTGAGAATAGCATAGGATAGGAGGGTAGCTTTGGGTTGTACTTCACTCTAAGGCACCTAACAACAACGTACATCACTTAAAACTGAGCAGATTGGTATACAAGAAAATTATGAAACATCCCTAAAGGAGCAAAGATAATTCATAGCTCATCTGGGATTCATTAAAGACCAACTGACCTCTGAGCCCATGCCCTCTTACTTTAATGAAGTTGTTTTCTCTAACAGCTAGCAATGGCATCAAAGTTGAGACTAAGTAATCAATGATTGGTTCTCTAAATAAATGTACACTTACTTTACAAGCCAAGTAGTACTTGACAATTTGTTAATTTTTTTTTCAAAATTAGTTTGTCATTAAAAACTTCTTTGCTGACAGATATATACATACTCTTTATTTATGGCAGCATTATTCACAGTAGCAAAGAGATGGAAACAGCCCAGGTGTCCATCAACAACTGAATAGATATAGAAACTTTGGTACATTCGTATGCCACTCAGCATTGAAAAACAGTGAACTTGTAAAACACTACACATGAATGGATCTGGAAGACATTGTGCTGAGTGAAATATCTCAGTCAAAAAGGGACAAACACTGATAAGCCCAGTATTTATTATACTATAGGAGCAAGATGGGGAGGGAGAAAGAGCAAGAAAAGAATGGATAAATAGCTAATACACTACTGGAATGAGTGAAAAGAAGGACATTCTGAAAGGAATGGATGACTAGAAACCATGTGTATGACAGTTAATATTCTTGTAGAGGGAACTGGGTGAGGGGAAGGAGGGAGGTATGCATGAATGAGTGAATAATTTTTAAAAAACCAAAATACCAACTTTGAGAAACAGATTATTTTGTTGTTGAGAATATACCAAAGCTTTGAACTGGTTCAGTCCAGTTCATGAGAATCACCAGAGGACTTTGTTAAAAGTGTAAATTTATATTTTTATAAATATGTACATTCTTATATCTGAAAATATATATCTTAAAATGGAAATAGAAATTTATTATATGTATAATATATAATATTTATTATATATGACTATGTTTATATATTCTATATTATATATTATATATATTATATAATATAAATATATTATATCTTATAATAGAAGTATAAATTCTCATCAGGGTTACTTACCAGAATAAACTGGTCTTCGATCCTAGAGGCAGGGTATCCTTTTCCACCTTGCCTTCTGTTTCTCATGTCTCCAGGCTTCCTCTTCAGGGCCCTTCTTAGGGCCTATTCTAGGTTGATGTGCCCCCTACCTTCATGGGGCACTGCATCACTCCATTCAGGTCTGGACCTTGCTGTGCATCTTGCTAGCAGAGGCTTTTCTGTTCTGTTCTGTTTTCTCTTAAGTCTTTGCCTACTTTGAAAGAGCAAAGGTCATGCTCTGGTCCCTGCAGTAGAATGAAGCCAGCCATGAGCTCCAATTTCAGTTCTCTCTACAGGAGAGAGCTGAATCCCTGTTTATTTATTTATTTTTTTAATCCCTGTTAATACAAATATTCTCAGAACAAATATTGATCACCAGAATAAATACTAATTTGCTCCCCCAAAAATGACACAATCTAATTTCTTTTTAACACTATTTTGGTCTATTTTTGGGTCAAATAATGATAATGTACTAGGGAGTTTTGAGGAACTCTGGTGGCATAGTTCAAAAGGAGTTAAACTAGTAACCCTAAATACAGTGCCTATCTGGTATTTGAATCCTCCAGCCCCCCCACAGGACAAAGATAGGTGGTTTCCTCCTGTGTGATTTATACACCTCCAGTGTGATTTAAAACCAACTGAACAGTCAGCTGTTAGTCAGTCCTGACAATACAGTGGTAAATGAATCAGTGAGAATGTAAATGTTTTAAACATAATTTTGAATTTGCTTCAGTTAGAAGGCCTCTACCCTACTTTAACCAAAAATAGGTTTGTCTGAGCCATTCTAGAAGGTCAAATTCTACCTTATATAAATTATTTCTTAGAAGTAAGTCTTACTCCTGATATAAGTACTAGAGATGGGGGAGAGCGGATGAAAGGGTGCATTTTTCCATAACCTGTTTCTACTACAAACATACTAGGTGTGGAAAGAAAATAATAAGTAAGATGGATATGAAGAGGAGTGTGGCATCAAGATTGGAGGTAGACTCATCAACAGTCTGCATTATGGAGATGACAAAACTCTGCTTGCTGAAACTGAGGAGGACTTGAAGCACTTGTTACACAAGGTCAAGACTGCAGCCTTCAGTGTGGATTGAAGCTCAACATCAAGAAAACAAAGATTCTCACCCCTGGGCCAATTGGCAAAATCATGATACATGGTGAAGAGATTGAGATTGTTAACAGCTTCAGTGTGCTTGGCTCCACAATCAACATTCTTGGTACTATCAGCCAGAAAATTAAAAGATAAATTGCATTGGAAAAGTCTACTTTCAGAGACCTCTTCAAAGTACTGAAGTACAATGATGTCAATCTGGAGACTCAGGTGTGCCTGATCCAGGCATGGTCTTGCAATTACTTGCTATGCATCAGAAAGGTGGACAATGACTGGGGATGATAGAAAGAGAATTGATGCCTTTGAGCTGTGGTGCTGGGGAAGAGTATTGAACATACCATGGACTGCTGGGAGAACAAACATGTTTGTCCTAGAGAGGATGAAACCAGGTTGCTCCTTGGAGGCAAGGATTCTAAGCTTTGTCTGACATAGTTTGGGCACATGACCAGAAGGGACCTGTCCTTGGAGAGGGATGTTGTGCTTGGGAGGGTGGAGGGACAACACAATAAAGGAAGACCCTGGATCAAGTGGATTGATTCCTTGGCTTAGGATGGGGGGGGGGGTAGATGTATCAGAGGCAATAAGGTTGGCACAGTATAGAGCAGATTCCAGGGTCACTATGAGTTGCAAGCAACTCAACAGCATGTAAGAACAACAACAAAATGTATATAGTCCTTCATGTTGTTGTTATGTGTTACTGAGTCACAACTGACCCTTAGTTAATGTCCCAACAAGTTTTTAGAGGCAGTAAATCATATAGGAGAAGATTTGCCCATACTTTTTCTCACGGAACAACTTGTAGATTTGAACCATGTGCTTTAAGTTTGGCAATACATCTCTTTACCACTAGGCCAGCAAAGCTCCCTTGCCCATCTTAGACACTGCTATCTTTTGAGAGATAATCAAAGGATCAGTTAGAATTTCGTGTGATAGGTATCCTGATTTGAAAAGACAAGCCATTTTTCTTGCTTTCCTCTTCTCCACTGAATTTTTCTTTTCCTTTACCTACAAATATGCTTCAGTTCTTTTTAATCAAAACAAAAGGAAAACCCTCCTTTAATACTTTGTCCCTTCAGACTTGGTGTCTTACCTTCAGAATAGCTTCTCTTAAAATTACTGTCTTGTCTTCAAGACAGTGGTTTCTAGTAGCCTTTTGATCGATCACTCTCATTTCTCAACATGTTGCAGTCCTTTTGAAGTGATTTATTTGAAAGTAACGTAAGTTCATTTCTTTGTTCTCATTTCTTACCCTGTTTTTTCTCATTTTCTACTCAACCATCTATCTTCCTCCCACTCACCTCATTCTCCCTTCCATTGACTTCTTTGACAACCTATGTCTGTTTTCCCTGGCATTTTTACTACTACTACTACTACTACTACTATTATTATTATTTTCTGTGCACAGACAATCCCAGGAATTTAACTTAGGAGTGCTTCTCTCTTAGCAGATTTTATTTTTTCAGTTGTTCTGAGTCTAGGATTCTCAAATGAAAATTCTTTGTCGTTTGTATAGGTATAACTTGTTATTATGAGTAAATTCTTGCTGAAAATTCTTTTAAAACAGCTGGAACAGTACAGGAACAGAAAGGTTCCCCCCAAATTCAGCTTGGTTTCAGAAGAGGCAGTGGACCATGGTGTAAAGGATATCATTGCTGGTGTCAGATGGATCTTTGCTGAAAGCAGAGAACACCAGAAAGTTGTTACTTAAAGGCATTTGAATTTGTGGATCATAATAAATCATGGATAACTTTGAGAAAAATGGGAATATATAGACCAAGAAGCAATTGAGCAGAACAGGGGGAACATTGTATGGTTTGAAATCAGGAAAGGTATGTGTCAGGGTTGTATTCTTTCTCCATACTTACTCAGAAATACGCTGAATAAATCATGGACTCTGAACAAGAGTGTGACATCAGGAGTGGAAGAAGACTCATAAACAGCCCACATTATGCAGAAATGACACAACTTTGTTTAACAGAAAATGAAGAAGACTTGAAGCACTTGACGCAGAAGACCAAAGACTGTAGCCTTCAGTGTTGATTACATCTCAACATCAAGAAAACAAAATTGCTCACCACTGGCCCTGTAGAGAACATCATGATTATTTTAAGGTGCTGTTAAAATGACTGTGTGGCTCAGCAGATCTGAACCTTAATGCTGCCCCATCCTTAAAATCCCTAATAGTCTTGAGAGCTCATTGTTAAAAATCACTGTGTGGTCCATCTTGTTGAGGTCCATCTTTCTCTCTTTGTCTGAGCCTCCACCTTGTCTAGTATATCTTAAAGACTGGTCCCTCCTGGCAACATGCCCAAAGTGTGTGAGATGCTAGTTCACCATTCTTGCCTCTAAAGGGCACCAAGATTGCCTTCCTCCAAGACAGACCTGATTGTTCATTTGAAAGTTCATGGGATATTCAATACTCTTCTCCAGTAGAAGGATTAGAGAAAAGAGTTAAGTTGTCAAAGATTTCACTTTACTTAGATCCACAAGCAACAGCCATAATAGCACCAATCAAGAAATGAAAAGACATGTTGCAGTAGAAAAATCATCCTCTCAAGAGTGCAAAGAGCAACAATGTCAGTTCAGAGACTAGGGTGTGCCTGAGCCAAACAGTAGCATTTTTGGTGTTTTCTATGCATTTGGAAGTTGAACAGTGAATGACCACAGAAGCAGCAATGCCTTTGAATTGTGTTGGCAAAAGTACTGACTATACCATGAACTGCAAAAAGAAAACATTTCTGTCTTGGAGGAAGTGCAATTAAGGTGCTTCCTAAGGGCATGTGTAATGCCGTTGCATATACTTTGGGTATGTTATCAGGAGAGGCCAGACTTTGGAAAAAAGACATCATGATGTGAAAGGTCAGAGAAAGACAACTCCTCTCAGAATTGTGGATTGACCTAGTGACTGAAGCCCTGCATCCCCTGCTCTGATTTGGTTTTCAACTTTACCTGTTTTTATTGTTTTTCTCAATGCTTTCTTCTCTCTTCATTCTGCTGCTGATTTTGCTCACAGTCTTCTCCAACTGTTCCAAAAGCTACTTTCCCCCTCTATATCCATTTTAGAGGATTTAAGACTTCCAAGCTACTTTTGTTAAAGCACAGCGCCCCTGCTCTAAAGCTCTCAGTTGACTTCCTGTTACATATATAGAACAAAGTTCAGAAGTCTTAGCTCAAGACCTTTCGTGATCTTACCACCAGCCTTGTTTTTTTCAGCTGTGTTTCCTTCTGTTCTTTTCTGCTTTATCCCTCATCTGTTTCTCCCTCCCCTCAATCACACACTTCTCCCTGCATATAACTAAAAGATATGTCAGATGTTCTTTTTATGTGCCAAAACATATTGTTTGGAGATGATATCTTCATATAATTTATAATAATACATGTGATCAAAGTAGAACATTGATTCTCTCTCTCAGAAACAATGGATTAAATAGACAGATTATTTAAAAAAAATCTCAGTAATTTCTTTCAGAAACATTTAAAAATGCATAAAGATGCATGATAAAATGTTGCAAAGGGAATAGTATTTTGATGATATCTTGGGTAATAAATATCATAGTATTGACTTAAGATTTTTATTTTGTCATATGAAATACTTTTTTATTTTCATTTAACCAACCATTATGTTTAATTTCAGGCTCTTGATGGTTTTTTTTTAGCAATCATGACAGATGGAAGCATAATATATGTGTCTGAGAGTGTAACTTCATTACTTGAACATTTACCAGTAAGTATAAAATTCCTATTATTCTCTTTTTTTATTTAGTGCTGATTTAAAACTTTTAAAAATACCAGGAAGGAGAGCTCCGGAGCAGGATTGAGCCGTAACCCAAGAAGAAATGAGAACTTTCTATAAGTCTTAGTAGTAGCTTTGTCTGTTTTCTCTTGAGTCAGCCTTGACTCAATATGTAGTGATTTCGTATTTGGCTACCATTTTATCTAACCTCTTCTTCCTGCATCCTGTATTCTGATGGGGGGCTGTTAGTGGTTCCTTTCTAGCTAGCCTGCTGAAAATCTTGCAAAGTAGAATTTCTACAGAGACACTTGTTGCAACTAAGAAACATTCCTAAGTTTCTCAAAAGCATGACTTTTAAAGTTGATACATTGGTTTAAAGAACTTTTTTTTTTAAATAAAATTTTAATTTTATACTGGTTTACTTACAAAGTTCATATACATTTTTTTTCCACACTGGACCTTTCCCATTTCCTTTACTCACCCCTCCCTCAACTCATCAAATTGTGAGACCATATGATTAACTGCGTATCTTCACTTCTCTGCTTCCACACTCCTCCCTTTGGTTCCTCATACACATTCTAAAATAATGGAAATTAAAAGACGTATTGCAATGGGAAAGTCTGCTGTTAGGGACCTCTCCAAAGTACTAAAGAGCAATGGTGTCCCTCTGGAGACTAAGGTGCATCTGATCGAGGCCATGGTCCTTGCTATCACTTGTTATGCATCAGAGAGTTTGACAATGACTAAGGATAGAAGGAGAATTGATGCCTTTGAGCTATGGTGCTGGAGAAGAGTATTGAGTGTACCATAGACGGCTAGGAAAACAAACAGATTCATCCTGGAAAGGGTCAAACCAGGCAGCTCCTTGGAGGCAAGGATTCTAAGGCTCCGTCTAACATACTTTGGACATGTTGTAAGGAGGGACCGGGCCTTGGAGAGGGACATCATGCTTGGTAGCGTGGAGGGATGGCGCAGGAGGGGAAGGCCCTCTATGAGGTGGATTGATTCAGTGACTGGGGTAACCGGGGTGGGTATATCAGAGACAGTGCGATTGGCAAAGGACAGAGCAAGTTTATGGCTTTTGTACTTAGGGTCGCTATGAGTTGCAAGCGACTCGATGGCACATGACAACAACAACATATAGTCTTTGTCCTTATGGGACTTAGTTAGTTCACTTCCAAATAAGGTATTAATTTACAAAATCATTGCTCCTGCATGCTGTGTTGTATTCCATCATAAAATTGGTAACAAAATTTTTATGCTATATTTCTTGAGCTGATAATGCCAAAGTGATCATGTCCAATTTGTGATTAATATGACCAAAACGATAGAAAAGCAAACACACAATTTAGGTACTCACTAACCTAAAAAAATTATTCAAATCTAATTAGAAAAAATTTATACCATTTTTTTAGTATAGTGGCTTCCTAAATTGTGTTTGCTTTTTCATTCAACTTGACTTTGTTGACCCTGTGATAGTCACTATGCTAGGTGCTCTACTGCAGTTGATAGTTTTAATGAATTTTTATGATAGTTAAAATTATTAGTTGGCATATAGTAATTCATGTATATTTTATTTCACTACACACCAATTCTACAGGATGCATCACCTTTGACCGGAAAACATTACGACTAAACTTCAGAGACACTGATCCCAACATAAGGAACTACCATCAGCTGATGTGTTTGAAATCACAGAAGCCATGGAAGCTTCATATATAAGTTATTAGATGGAGGGCTGGTAAAAGGGAGATAGATGTGAA
>NW_006399970.1:1327068-1335065 GCF_000299155.1 Elephantulus edwardii
GAGAGGAAAGGCCCTCTATGAGGTGGATTGATTCAGTGACTGGGATAATTGGGATGGGAGTGTCAGAGACAGTGCGATTGGCACAGGACAGAGCGGAATTTAGGGCTGCTGTACATAGGGTCGCTATGAGTCGCAGGCGACTCGATGGCACATAACAACAACAACAACAACATGTATATTGTGATTATAGTCATTCATGTACATTGTGTTTTTTATCAGTTATTCTTTATCTGCTTTTTAGTACCCTGTCTCTTCAAGTCCCCATTGCGTCGTTCCTATTCCTTCACCCCCCCAGTCCACCCAATAACCTCTGATTTACCGCTTCCTCCTTTTTCCACTTCTCTTCCAGTGTCTTACGCAGTATTTGTTCTTCTTTGATTTCTTTTACTCGGTATAATCCTCTTTATACTCTTCAGTGTTGTATCATACTTTACGAATACTTCATTGTTCTGTAGTGCTGCATAGTATTCCATTGTGTGAATATATCACTGTTTCTCGATCCATTCATTTGCTAATGAATTTTGATGAATTTTATGATATTTTCGTTTAATATGTAGTTTTATTTCTTAAGATGGGCTTGTGATATAAATATTCCAAAGACCCAGCTCTTTGATGTTTATATCAATACAAGTAAATACTCAAAAAAGTCGATTTTTTTAAGAGTTCTAGAAAAGCGCTTTCTCTCTCTGGAGAGTCTGTTACTTCATATTTTATAAAACAAATGGACTCTGCATGTAAAAGACCAATAACTTAAAAATAATAAGAGAATATTAGGAACAACTTCCTTCCACAAAATTTGAGAACTTATATGAACAGGACATACTCTTTTTCATAGGACAAACTGCCAAACGTTACTGAAGAAGAAAAATTATTATTGGCAGGTGCCATCAAGTTCGTTACATAGCAATCCTGTGTACAACAGAACAAAACATTGCCCAGCCCCTCACTATCTTTATAATTGTTACTTTTTAGCTTTTTGTTGGAGCCCTGTGACCATCTTGTCTTCCTCTTCCCTGACCTTCTGCTTTGCCAAATGATGCCCTTTTCCAGGGAGTGGCAGGTCCGTCCTGATAATATACCCAGTATGGAACAAGATCTCACCGTCTTCCCTTCTGTCAAGCATTCTGACTGTCCTTCTTTTAAAACACATCTGTTTGTTCTTCTGACAGCCCATGATAATATTCAGTATTCTTTACTAGTACCATAATTCTGAATCATCACTTTTTCTCTGATCTTCCTAATTCATTGTCCGGCAAATTAGGTGATTGAAAATACCAAGGCTTGAATCTTAGTCCACAAAATGACTTCTTTGCTTTTTAATACTCTAAAGTCTTTTGCCATAGATTTGTGGCAAAAATTGTTGATTGATTTCTTGACTGCTACTTGTAGTGGCCTTAATAGGCGATCCAAGTAGAATTAAATCCTTGACAACTTCATTCTTTTTCTCCATTTATTGTTATGTTATTTATTGGTCTACTTGTGATGACTTTTTTTTTTTGTTGATTTATAATCTACACTGAAAACTGTACTGTCACATTTTCATCAGCAAATCCTTCATCTTCACAGTAAGATGGACCTATAATGAAATAATATTGAATGATGTCAGCTAAAAGAGCAGAATGCATAAATACATATGCCTACGAGATACTGCAAGGAACCAGCTATAGGCCAAGGAACCCTTAGGCATGTCCGAGACTACCTTCTAGCAATGACTTTCACCATACAGTCCATGGCCTCATTAGGTGTGCTACAACACTGTGAGAAAATAGATTTGTGTTCTTTAAAGTCATCCACTTTTGTTAAGTGACAGCAGTTGGAAACCAAGACACCTGATTAGAATGAAAATACACACACACACACACACACACACCCCCTCCATTTATCGGGGTTATTTTGGGAGAACAAATTGGTTTAAAAATTTTTTTTGTGCACTAGGAATATATTTTCAAATTGTTTTAATATTTAACAAAAAGAAAAGCATGTAATTCTATATATTGTTATCAGCTGTCATAGAGATCTTTCTAACTCAAAGTGACCCCCTATGTGCAAAGTAAAATTGTATTAACAGAATTTTTTATAAAAGACTAATTATGGGATCATCTTAATAGATGCAGAAATAGCTTTTCATTTTAATAGATGCAGAAATAGCTTTTGCTTAAATCTAACATCCATTCCTGATGAAAACTCTAGTATTAATAACATCTAGATCTTTTAAATTGTTGTGTCAATCAAAGTATATAGACTTGGAGGAGAATCTTTGACCAGATGTTTTTGTTCTGTGCCATCAAGTCAGATATGACCCGTTAACTTACCTATTAATCTTACCTATTTATTCTTTTAGCAGTCCATGGGGATATTCAGTACTCTTCTCTAACATCACAGTTGAAACAACATCAATTCTTCTTCTGTCATCCTTCCACATTGTCCAGCTCTCAGATGCATAGCAAATAACTGAAAAGACCATAGCCAGACTCAGGTATACCTTGGTCTTCAAAGTGACATCATAACCCTTCAGTATTTTGGAGTGTTCCCTGACAACAGACTTGCCAAATGAAATACATCTCCTGAGATCAAGATCTTTGACCAGGGTGGTTAACAATTGCTACTGAGCCAGTAGATTCATATTGTTCCATAATATATTAATACATTTATCAAAACCAGCCTTTTTTTTTTGCTTTGCAGTTACTGTGGGTAATTCCTTTAATATCACTAATGCTGCTGAGTTGAATAGTATTTGTTGGTTAAAGTAAACTCTTGTTTAAAGAAAATGAAACAGTAGCAGTAGTCACAAGAAAAGTTATGAAAATTATTTTGCTGTTGTTTTATGAGATGTTATTAGATTATAAAAATGACCAAACTCAAGTTTTAAAAGAATGTCTCCTGACTTAAGGCAAGGTTTTATTCTAAGGACTCCATCAGAAATCAGTTCTTAGGGAGTTACTCAATTAAACCCTAATAGCTCTATTTTGTTTTGTTTTCTAGTTTTCATTTTACTGTTAATGTTTTTGTAATTTGATCTTTAAACATCTGCAGTTGAACATCTGAAAATGATAGCATTGGATTACATTCTACAACATCATAATGTAGTGCATGTTAGTAATGATAGTAAGATGTAACATGAAACACAACAGATGGTTGTTAAAGTGAAGGTCAGGCTAATGGAATAAGTTGTAAATTATGCACTACCTACACTTGTTAGAGGTGAAAGCAGAATTTTGACTGTTGTCCAAAGAGAAGAAAAGAATAGCAAATTTTATGCTTTATGTATTTACAATACAGTTCTTTTGACATTAAAATTTGCCATGTCAGGGTGCTCTCGTGGCCTAGTGGCATGAGTTGCACTGCAATCCCAGAAGTATGCGGTTTGAATCCACAGATCCTCTGCTGGACAAGGAGGGGCAGTCTCCTGTAGTACCAGTCAGATCCATTTTAAAGGTACACACATAAAATAATAATAAAATTTTTTTAAAAATTGCCATATTGGTAGTGATCAGTATGACTTAATATTAAACATTTGAATTTTTAAGCCATGGTGCTGGAGAAGAGTATTGAATATGCCATGAACTGCTAGGAGAACAAACAGATTTGTCCTACAGAGGGGAGACCAGGCTGCTTCTTGGAAGCAAGGATTCTGAAGCTTCATCTAGCACATGTTGCAAGGTGGAACAAGTACTTGGAGAGGGACGTCATGTTTGGGAGGGTGGAGGGAGAGCGCAAGAGAGGAAGACCCTGGATGAGATGGACTGATTCACTGACTGTGCTAATTGGGGTAGGTGTGTCAGAGACAATAAGATTAGCACAGGATGGAGGAGGGATTATGGCTGTTGTGCTTAGGGTCACTGTGTGTTGCAGGCAACTTGATGGCACATAAAACAGCAATAATACTGATTCAATAAACCTTGCAAAAAATGAATCTTCTTAATTTTGTTACTATTATTAATAAAACTAATTTCAGTAAAATTTAACTTTTTCTCCTTTTTTATTATTAATTTTAATGAAAATTTAAGAGACTTTTTATTTCCATTCATTCATTGTTGCACTGTTCTCCCTCCTGACCCCTCTCCCCCAGTTCATTCTTCTCTTTGAAAAGTAAAAGAAAAATTCTTTAATTGTTATGCAGTGCATCCCCCCAAGTCCACTTCACTATGCTGCCTTTGTTCTGGGCTCCTGTCATAACAATAATACTTTATCATATATCCCTTTAAACAGATCTCTCCCTCATCTGTTTCAGTGCAGTATATATAATTTATCCCTTCTTTCTCAGTGGCCCCCCCACCCCCGATGTCAGTCCTATTTTATAACAGTGGCACTTTGCAGTATTTCTTCTTTTGTGACTGAGATATTTCACTCAGCATAATGTCCTCCAGGGTCACCCATTTTTTATTTCATGAATTCCTTGTTTTTCAATGCAGCATAGTATTCCATTGTGTGAATATACCGTAGCTTCTCTATCCATTCATTTGTTGATGGGCACTTAGGCTGTTTCCACTTCTTTGCTATTGTGAACAAAGCCACGATAGACATGAGTGTGCATATATCTGCTTGGGTGGCAGTTATGGTCTCTTTGGGGTATATTCCCAGTAGTGGAATTGCTGGGTCAAATGGTATCTCTATTTTTAACTTTTTAAGAAAGCTCCACACCACCTTCCCTGGTGATTGCACCATTTTACACTCCCACCAACAGTGAATAAGGGTTCTAGTTTCTCCACAACCTCACCAGCATTTGTTGTTTGCTGTTAAGTTTTACTCTTCTTACTGGGGTGAGATGATATCTCACAGTTTTTTTATTTGCATCTCTGTTAGAGCAAGGAATTTTGAACATTTATTCATGTGTTTGCACGTTTATTCATGTGTTTGTTTGCCATCTAAATGTCGTCTTTGGTCAAGTGTCCATATTCTGTGCCCACTTTTTTCAATTGGGTTGTTTCCTTTATCTTGTGTTGCTCAGATATTTTATAAATTCTAGATATAAGTTCCTTATCCGACATATCGTTACCAAATATTTTTCCCCAGTCTGACTTCCCTTTTTACCCTCTTGGAGAAGTTTTTGGATGTGCATACGAATTTGATTCTTAGAAGGTCCCATTCATCTATTTTATCCTGTCCTGGTTGTAGATTTTTCAGGATGCTTGGGAGACTATTTATGATGTGCGTTAGAGCTTCTAGAGTTTTTCCAAGCTTCTCTTCAATGAAGTTTATAGTCCTTGGCTTTAGTGCTAGGTCCATGATCCTCTTGAAACCATAAACAAAACTGGGAGTTTGTTCTTTGGAAAGGTCAATAAAATAGACAAGCCACTAGCAAAACTGACAAAAGAAAGGACACAAATAATCAGAATAAGAGATGAAATGGGCAACATCACAACAGAACCAACTAAAGATAAGAAGGCTAACACTGGAGTATTATGAAAAAATATAATCAAACAAATATGAAAACCTAGAAGAAATGACAAATACTTAGAAATTTACAACCTACCTAAACTGACGCAGACTGATATTGAATACCTGAACAGATGCATTACAAAAGAAGAAATTGAAAAGGTAACAAAACAACTTCCAGCCAATAAAAGCCCTGGACCAGATGGTTTTACAAGTGAATTTTGTCAAAACATTCAGAGAAGAATTGTCACCAATTCTACATAAGCTATTTCAGAAAATAGAGAAAGATGAATTCTCCCAGACTCATTCTTTGAAGCAAATATATCTTTGATATCAAAGCCAGGTAAAGACACCAAAATAGAAAATTGTAGGCCAGTATCTCTCATGAACATGGATGCAAAAATCCTGAATAAAATTCTGAACAATAGAATCCATGATACATCAAAAAATTCACCATGACCAAGTGTGATTCATAACAGGTATGCAACGATGGTTCAACATAAGAAAAACAATTAATGTAATTCATCGTATAAACAAAAGCAAATAACAAGAACAACATGATCCTATCAGTAGATGCAGAAAAAGCCTTTAACAAAATTCAACACCCTTTCTTGATTAAAAGCCTCAACAAAATAGGGTTAGAGGGGAATTTCTTCAACATGGTAAAAAGTATATATGCAAACCCAAGAGCCAACATTGTTCTCAGTGGAGAGAAATTAAAGGCATTCCCTTTGAGAACAGGAACTACGCAAGGATCCCCACTATCACCTCTCCGATTCCTTATTTTATTGGAAGTCTTAGCAATAGCAATAAGATAAGAAATGGAAATAAGAGGTATCTAAATTGGCAAAGAGGAGGTAAGATTATGATTGTATACTTAGAAAACTCTAAAGGCCCAGCAAGAAAACTACTGGACATAGTTGACCAATTCAGCAAAGTGGCAGGATACAAGATCAACATACAAAGATCAGTTGCATTTCTCTACAGTGACAAAGAGAATACAGAGCTGGAGCTAATCACAAGATTAAATACTTGGGAGTAAATCTAACCAGAAGCACAAAGAATCTATTCAAAGAAATTTACAAAACATTACTGCAAGAAACAAAAAGAGACCTTGAGAAGTGGAAGAATATCCCTTGCTGATGGATAGGAAGACTCAATATTGTGAAAATGGCAGTACTACCAAAGGCAATTTACATGTTCAAAGCAATCCCAATACAAATACAAATCCCATTCTTCAACAAGATGGAAAAGGCAATCTCCAGTTTCATTTGGGATGGAAAGAGACCCTGAATAAGCAAAGCACTCCTTAAAAAGAGAAACAAGGTAGGAGGCATCTCACTCCTTGATTTGAAATCACTGCCGTGGTAATTAAGACAGCACGATACTGGTACAATGACAGACACATAGATCAATTAGAATAGAATTGAGAACCCATAAATCAGCCCCATCTACCTATGGTCAACTGATTTTAAACAAAAAGGTGAAATCAGTCGGGAAACAACAGCATTTTTAGCAAATTGTGTTGGCAAAATTGGAAAACTATCTGCCGAAAACTCAAGATCCACACCTCACGCCCTACAAAAAAAGTACAATTTAACTTATTTGTGGCAAATAAATTGGTATAAATGATTACTTAAATATTAGGAAAAAATTACATGGATTTACTTATTTTCTACACCTGCTTTCTATGACACAATTTTATGGTCAGTTTCAGAAAGGCTTCGTGTTATGAGCAAGAAATATAAATTCATAAGAGAATGAATGGTGCATAGTTTAGGGAAAGGACTGCCAAATTAAAGCAATGGACTAATGAATGGATGGCTTGCTCAGAGAGAAATCCAGCATCCTTTTCCCACTTCCCATCATATCAACTGGCTCACTGTTGTGAGTTTTCTTTTTTCCTCTAGCAGTGGAGTTCTCTTTTCCATCAAAAATTTGACAGGTGTTTAAAAACAAAATATATGTGAAACGACTTTAGTTGAATGCAAGGAAACCTTGTGTGTCCTGCGGTCCTTTACACTTCCATGTCCACAGCCACTTCACAGCCCTTTTAACATTCATGACCCTAGTATTGCACACAGCAGTTTGAAAATGTTGAGATCAAGTAGAATGTGCATTGTGTTGTCATTATTGTTAGGTGTTGTCAAATCAACCCAACTGATCACAATATTATGTGCGAAAGTTTGAAACCCTGCCCCCTTCTATTGTTACTAATACTTATGTAACTCTTGATTGTTTTTGATTCCTGGCACATTGTAGGCAGCCTGATGTTTATCAACTTTTTAATTAATTAATCATTATTAAAATTTAAGTGAAGATAATTGTACTTAAAATACTGCTTACTTTTTTAGTTAGCCATAAATAGCAAGACTTTTTTTATAGTAGTATATGGGAAGATTTTTACCAACTTTTACAATCGGAGATTGATGGAACATGCAACCAAGATAATGATGGGTGACTGGAATGCAAAAGTCGGGAACAAAGAGGAAGATTCAGTAGTTGGAAGACACGGACTCAGTGACAGAAATGGAGCTGGAGAGAGAATGATCGAGTTTTGCACAATCAATGACTTATTCATAGCAAATACCTTTTTTAAGAGGCATAAACGCAGGTTATAT
>NW_006399970.1:1337200-1347116 GCF_000299155.1 Elephantulus edwardii
GAGTCGCAAGCGACTTGACGGCACATAACAACAACACAACAACAACATATGGGATAAGTACTTGGAAAGAATCAATTACAAAAAAGAGAATACTTTATGTAGTTGAAATTACACCAAAGTCAAGGTTCATCTTTATTTTACACTCTAGCTAGTCTTTTTCTAGTGGGGCATACCACTGCAATAAATTAGGTCTAAATATTTGGTAAAGAAACATCTTTTAGTTAGGCATTTTGTAGTCAGCTCTTTTAATGCCATTATAAGATTTCAGATGTATTTATTTATTTATTTTTGACAGTTTTTCCTAGAAATACTAGGATTCGTAAATTTTTTAACAAATCAAAGCATTATAGCTCATGTCAAAAGCAGTGGAGGAGAGTTCCTAAGATTTTCCACAGTGTTCCGTATTTTGTGTTAGTATTAATACGATTAATTGTATTAATCAACTTTTTAAATGAATACAAGTGATAATGTCATAATTGAAATTTAAAATCTCCAAATTACTAATTAGATATTACTTTTGCCTTTGACTATATTAGTTGACACAGTGACTGGGGAACTGGAGGTAAGTGTCTCAAAGACAGTGACATTGGCTTAGGATAAGGTAGGGTTTTCAGGGCTCTTGTTCATACAGGTGTTCATACAGTCTCTATGTGTAGAGAGCACCTAACAGCATCTTCCTGTTGCTATGTGCCCTAAACCCTTCTGTATCCTGTGCCAATCTTACTGTCTCCAGCACACTCACCCTCATCACCCCAGTCATTAAATCAGTCTATTTCATAGAGGTTCTTCCTCTCTTGCGCAGTCCCTCCACCCTCCCAAGCATGCCATCCCTCTCCAAGGACTGGGCCGTCCTTGTAGCATGTCCAAAGTATATTAAGCGAAGCTTCATAATCCTTGCCTCCAGGGATTGTCCCCTGCCAGTCCTCACTCCTCCTCTCCTTCCTTCCCTCTCCCCCTTAGATCCTCATACCTGTTTTACTAGTTATCTATTTTTACAATAATGGTCTTATACAGTATTTGTCCTTATGAAACTGATATAGTTTACTTAGTATAATTCTCTCCAGTGCCTCCCAAGTTAGGTAATGATTTTCAAAATCACTGTTCCTGTGTGCTGTGTACTCTTCCATCATGTGAATGTACCATAATTCCTTAGTCCATTCAGTTGTGGTTGGACATTTGGGCTGTTTCCTTGATCTTGCAATGGTGAATAGCACTGCTATAGAGATTGGTGTACAAATCTCCATTTGTGCCTCAGTTCTAAATTTCTTGTATATTCCAAGCAGTAGAAGCTGGGTCATATGGAATTTCTATGTTCATCTTTTTGAGGAAATACTACACTGCCTTCTAGAGTGATTGTACCATTTTATAACCCACCAACACTGTGACAGTTCCTGTCTCTCGACACCCTCTCCAAAATTTTTTGGGTGCTATACTGTTAAACTTTGCTACTGCTACGGGAGGGAGATGGTATCTCATTGTGGTTTTGATTTGCATCTCTCTTACTGCAATGATTTTGATAATTTTTTTCATGTGTCTGTTGGCCATCCAAATCTCTTCTTCTGTGAAAAGTCTTTCCATGTCTTTTGCCCAGTCTATAATTATATTATCAGTCTCTTTCTTGTGGAGGCCCTGTAGGATTCTGTAAATTGAAGTTTATTTTCTCTGAGTATTTGAGCTTATCTAGTGCCTTGTGATGTGATTTGTCAATTTTTTCAGAAAATTAAATTAACTATATACTGCTCTATTGTTTTAATAATGATTATAGACTTTTAAAATAAGTATGTCTTAATTAAAATAATGTTACTATTTTGTTATTTCTCTTTCAGTCTGATCTTGTGGATCAAAGTATATTTAATTTTATCCCAGAGGGAGAACATTCAGAGGTTTATAAAATACTATCTACACATTTGCTGGAAAGTGATTCATTAACTCCTGAATATTTAAAATGTAAGTAGTGATTTTTGAATAAAAATTTAAATTTTTTTATTTGATAGGCAGAACTTATAATTTAAGGGTGCTCTAGTGGCCTAGTAGTAAAAAGCTGTGCTGCAACCCAGAAGGCATACAGTTTGAATCCACCAGCTGCTCTGCTGGGGAAGGATGGGGCGTTTTCTCCCATGTGATTAACTGCCTCTCAAAACTCGCTGGCGCGTCAGCTATGGGTCAGTTCCAACTCGATGGGACACAGTAACAACAACTTATCCTTTACTTTTGCAATTTGATTATAAATACATACAAGTTTAATTGCGTTAACATATGACATTGTTGTATATGTCATATTTGGTCCTTGAAATTTCATTTTATTATACATGGATCATGAATGATTATGCCACCAAATTATATTTTGCATAAAATTAGATATGTATTGCAACTTAATGTCAGGGAGACAAAGATTACAACTGCTGGACCAGTAGACAACATCATGTTAGATGAAAAAAAGATTGAAACGATCAGCAACTTTATCTTACTTAAATCCACAATTACTACCCTTGGTACCAGCAGTCAGGAAAGCAGGAGATGCATTGCACTGGGAAAGTCTGCAGTTAGAGACCTCTCCAGATTTTTGAGGAGTAATGATACTAGTGTGAGGACTAAGATGCGTCTGATTCAGGCCATGGTCTTTCTGATAACTTGTTATGCATCTGAGTGCTGGACGGTGAATAAGAATGACAAAAGAACAGTTGATGCCTATGAGCTATGGTGTTGGAGGAAAGCACTGAATATCTTATGGACTGCTAAAAGAACAAATATTTCTTGGAGAGGGGGAAGCCAGAGTGCTCTTTGGAGGCAAGGATGATGAGACTTTGCTTCATATACTTGAGATATGTTTCTAGGAAGGGCTGTTTTTTGGAGAGGGACTTGGTACTTGGAAAGGTGGATGGTTGATGAAGGAGAGGAAAACCCTCGATCAGTTGGATTAACACAGTGGTGGCCGCACTGGGCTCTATTGTGTCAGAAAGTGTAAGGATGGTGCAGGAAAGGACAGGGTTTAAATCTGTTGTTCATAGGGTCGCTATGCGTCATCCTAGACTCAGCGGCACCTAACAGCAGCAATAAAAATAGCACCTCACAATATGTTCTTACTACTTTTTAAATAAAGTCCTATTTTATTTGGTCAGAAAAAAAAATTAAATATTCTTCCTTCCCTTCATTAACTAATTAAGGATGCATACTATGGGAAATAGAACCTTGCATTTATTTTTGAATTATTAAATTAAAAAACTAATTTGTTAAACAATCACATATTGTGGGCATCTAGTGTGCTAGACAATTAAGGAATTTTAAAAGTGCTGAGAATAGCAAGAAATAATCTTTGTCATAAAAATGTGCAAATTTTTTAATATAGGCACATATATCCACTAACTTTATTGGACAAGTTAATTTGACCAAAATTTGACCTTCTTTTCCTCAGTAACTTACTGGTTGTATCTACTTTCTTTTGTTTTCTAAATTTAAAGTGCTACAGCACTCTAAAACCCTCAAACTCACTGCCATTGAGCCAGAACCAACTCATAGCTAACCCTCCATTGGGTTTCCAAGGGAAAGGATTGCTTAGCCTTTGGGTTTGCAACTCCATACACACTGTGCCCCCAGAGCTCCCTTCCAAACTTAACAGATAGTCATAACTGTTAAGGTTTTTTTTATCATCTTCATGGAAACCTATTTTGCTATCTGATAATACTGATATTAAATTGAGATATACACATACACATATTGGTGGTTCAGATCCACCTAAAGTGTCTCTACAAACAGATCTGGCAATGTGTTTCAAAAAGCCTTGAAAACTGTATGAAGCAATTCCTCTCTGTATGGGATCGTCAAGAATCAGCATTAATTTGATAGCAGCTAGGAGTAGCAGCCACAGGTCATTCTGATCTAGGGTTTGTGAGAATGGTAATCTATATGTAATAGATGAACTATTAAAGTTGGGAAAGAGATCCACAAATAAAAATCTAGCCAAGACCAGTAAATTTGTAAAAGATAGCAAAAGGGCAACACTAAAAGAACATTTGTGAATTCTCATAGTTTGAGGTTATAGTAGAAGAGACAGAACAGTGCAGTAGGAAGTTAAAGTTCATGCAATGGAAATGAAAAGATGTAAATTTTAAGAGGAGGAAATTTTAAATAGTGAGGAAACTCTAATGAATTTGACAGTACCAATGTTGGAATTCTTCAGGGGAGTAATTTCTGTAGACTAGTAAGAGCCATGATGATTAAAGTTAAAGGTAATTAATCACTTTATGGAAACTGGGCCACATCCATACTGGGTAGTCAAAGGAATGTGATATTGGAACGCTTTGCTTGAGATGGGAAGACCTGCACAAACTGATTAGAAGTAGAAAGTAAGAAACCATAGAAAGATGAAAGATAGAAGCTTAAAGAATACATAATAGTGGTGTGATCCCAAACCTTGAAAATATACAGATTTTAGAAGGTAAAGAGCAGTATTAACTTTAGGATGAAAAGCAATACCTTTTTAAAAAAAACATTTTTTCTGTTATTTCAGCAAAAAATCAGTTAGAATTCTGTTGCCATATGCTTCGAGGAACGATAGATCCTAAGGAACCATCAACCTATGAATATGTGAAATTTATAGGAAATTTCAAATCATTAAACAGCGGTAAGTTAAAAATACTTGTTTTGTTTGTAATGCATTTTCAACTTGGTATTCTTTCATACTCTTAAGGACATAGAATAAAAAAGAAAGAGATAAAAACCTCAATAAAACTTAGATTAACAGTGGTGCATATTTCCTTTTTGTTCTAGTATCTACTTCTGCGCACAATGGTTTTGAAGGAACTATACAGCGTGCACACAGACCTGCTTATGAGGAAAGAGTTTGTTTTGTAGCTACTGTCAGGTTAGCTACACCTCAGTTCATCAAGGTATGTTTCTCATTTTACCTTCCAACAGGGTTTTTGAATCATTCATTCATATATTAGATTCCTAGGACCTCTGTAACAAATCACTACAACCTGGGTGACTGAAAAACAGTGCAGACTTACTCTTAAGGTTGAGGAGGCTTGAAGTCTCAAGTCAAGGGGTTGACAGAGCTAGTTCCTTCGGAAGACTCTAACAAAGAACCTTCTTTGCTGTCTGTAACTTTTGACAGAGACCTTCACCTGCATTGCTCTTCTTAGGAAATACTAACAAAAGCTAGCTTTTATTGAGTTCTTATAGCTCTAGCCACTGCCACCAGGTTGATTCCAACTCACAGTAATCCTGGAACAAAGAACTGCCACATTGAGTATTTATACTTTAAGTCTTTATAGAAGCCGACTGCCACATCTTTCTTCCTCAGAGTAGCTGATAGGTTCAGATTTCCGACCTTTTTGATTATCAGTTTAGCACTTACACACTGTGCCACCAGGCCTTCTTTAATGTTTACTGTTAAAGGGGTTAAATGCTCATCTGACAACCAAAAAGGCTGGCAGTATGAACCAACCCCTCTGAGAGAGAGAGATTTGGCAGTATGCTTCTGTAAAGACTACAGCCACAAAGACTTCTATTTTCCTCTATGCTACAGAATTACTGTGAGTTGAGTTTTACTATGTGCTGTATATTTCACATAAAGAGCTCTGATGCTATAGTCTGTAGGGAGATATGTTGCCAAACCAAAGGCTGTGGCTCCCTAGTTTAAATCCTCAGGCGAAAGATGGACAGTCTCCTTTTGTGTGATCTAAAACCTTGGGAAGCCAATGGCAAATCAGCTCTGAATCAAGCTTGACTTGGCAGTAGTAAGTTGAATTTTATATACTCATACGCTTTTACATTCTTCTGACAACCCTATGAGATTCATACTTACATGATTCTCACTTTTTTTAAAGGAACTTTAAATTGCCTAGAACCTTTCAATGAGTGACAGAACTATGACTTAATTCCCATTCTCTTTGACTGAAAGCCCAGCCTCTTAACTACTTATTGTACTTGTTTCACAAAGAGATGCAGAAGGATGTTGGAATCAGAACTTTGAACCTGTTCATTCCATTTGACCTCGAGGTTAACATATCTAGAGTGGAAAGGCAAATTATTTTTTTGTTCTTGTTTGTTTGTTTGTTTTCTTTAATTATTAATGATTTTTAATGCAACATACGTATTTTTTACAGCATATCCTTTCCTTTAAATTTCCCCCCCATTCACTCATTGTTGCTTGTTGCATATTTTCCTCCCTGCCCACTCCTCCCCCAATTTGTTTTTCTCTTTGAAAAGAAAAAAAATCTTTTCATTGTGATACAATCTCCTCCCAAGTCCACAGCCTACATTATTATGCATGTCTTTTTCTATAATCTTGTGGTGAAAATAATACCTAATCCTATATTCCTTTCAAACACTTCTCTCCCTCATCTGTTTCATTGCAATATACATTATGTAGCCCCTCTTTTCTTTGGTTTCCACCCCAACCCCAATGTCAGTCCTGTTTTACAACAGTGGCATCATGTCCTTTTGTGACTGAGATATTTCACTCAGCATAATGTCCTCCAGGGTCACTCATTTTGAATAATATTTCATGAGTTACTTGTTTTTCAGTGCACAGTAGTATTCTATTGTGTGCATATACCACAGCTTCTCTATCAATTTGTTTGTTGATGGGCACTTAGATTGTTTCCAAATCCTTGCTATTGTGAACAAAGCCACGATAAACATAACAAAGCCATGATAAACATGAGTGTGCATATATCTGCTTGGGTGGCAGTTATGGTCTCTCTGGGGTATATTCCCAGTAGTGGAATTGCTGGGTCAAATGGTATCTCTATTTGCAACTTTTTGAGAAAGCGCCACACCACCTTCCCTGGTGTTTGCACCATTTTACACTCTCACCAACAGTGAATAAGGGTTCCAGTTTCTCCAAAACGTCACCAGCATTTGTTGCTTTCTGTTCTTTTAAATTTTGCTGTTCTGACTGGGGTGAGATGATATCTCAAAGTTGTTTTGATTTGCATCTCTTAGAGCTGGGAATTTGAAAATTTCTTCATGTGCTTGTTGGCCATCTGAATGTCTTCTTTGGTGAAGTGTCTGTTCATATCCTGTGCCCATTTTTCAATTGGGTTGTTTACCTTTGTCTTGTTGTGGTGCTCAGGTATTCTGTAAATTCTAGATATAGTCTTTCTACTGACTGGGGGGAAAAAATTCTAGATTTAAGTCCCTTATTACACATGTAATTGCCAAATATTTTTTCCCAGTTTGTGGCTTCCCTTTTTACCCTGTTGGAGAAGTTTTTGGATGTGCAAAGGGATTTGAACCTTAGAAAGTCCCATTCATTTATTTTATCCTCTTCTGGTTGTAAGTTTTTCAGGATGCTTGGAAGACTATTTATGTTGTGGATTAGGACTTCTAGAGTTCTTCCAAGCTCTTCTCTAATGAAGTTTATAGTCCTTGGTTTTAGTCCTAGGTCCTTGATCTACTTTGATTTGGTTTTTGTGTATGGTGTAAGGTGTGGATCTTGCTTCAGTTTTTTACAGAGTTTTCCAATTTTGCCAAACATCATTTGTTAAAAAGGCTATTGTTTCCCCACTTAATTGATTTCATCCCCTTGTCAAAAAATCAGTTGACCATACGTAGATGGGCTGATTTCTGGATTCTCAATTCTATTTCATTGATCTGTTTGTCATTGTATCAGTACCATGCTGTCTTGACCACTACAGCAGTGTAGTAGGATTTGAAATCAGGGAGTGAGATGCCTCCTACCTTGTTTTTCTTTTTAAAGAGTGCTTTGCTTATTCAGGGTCTCTTTCCATCCCAAATGAAACTGGAGATTGCCTTTTCCATCTTGTTGAAGAATGGGATTTGTATTTGTATTGGGATTGCTTTGAACATGTAAATTGCCTTTGGTAGTACTGCCATTTTCACAATATTGAGTCTTCCTATCCATCAGCAAGGGATATTCTTCCACTTCTCAAGGTCTCTTTTTATTTCTTGTAGTAATGTTTTGTAATTTTCTTTGAATAGATCCTTTGTGCTTCTGGTTAGATTTTCGCCCAAGTGAATAGCTATTGTGAAGGGTATTATATTTCTTAGCTCCAGCTCTGTATTTCACTGTAGATAAATCCAACTGATTTTTATATGTTGATCTTGTATCCTGCCACTTTGCTGAATTGGTCAACTATGTCCAGTAGTTTTCTTGCTGAGCCTTTAGAGTTTTCTAAGTATACTATCATGTCATCTGCATAGAGAGATAATCTTACCTGCTCTTTGCCAATTTAGATACCTCTTATTTCCATTTCTTATCTTATTGCTATTGCTAAGACTTCCAATAAAATACTAAATAGGAAAGGTGATAGTGGACACCCTTGCCTAGTTCCTGTTCTCAAAGGGAATGCCTTTAATCTCTCTCCACTGAGAACAATGTTGGCTCTCGGGTTTGCATATATACTTTTTACCATGTTGAAGAAATTCCCCTCTAACCCTATTTTCTTGAGTGTTTTAATCTGGAAAGGGTGTTGTATCTTGTGAAAGGCCTTTTCTGCATCCATTGATAGGATCATGTGGTTCTTGTTCTTTGCTTGGTTAATGTGATGAATTACTTTGTTTTTCTTATGTTGAACCATCCTTGCGTACCTGTTGTAAATCCCACTTGATCATGGTGAATTATTTTTTTTAATGTATCATTGGATTCTATTGGTCAGGATTTTATCCAAGATTTTTGTATCTCTGTTCATGAGAGATATTGACCTATACTCTTCTATTTTGGTGTTGTCTTTACCTGGCTTTGCTATCAAGGATATGTTTGCTTCGTAGAATGAGTCTGGGAGAATTCATCTTTCTCTATTTTCTGAAATAGCTTGTGACAAATTTTCTCTGAATCTTTGGTAAAATATACGTGTAAAACCATCTGGTCCAGGACTTTTTTTGGTTGAAAGTTGTTTTATTATATTTTCTTTCTTTCTTTTTTAATTATTATTTTTTGTGTGTATACCGTCAAAGTGGATCTGGTACAGGAGGAGATTGCCCCTCCTTGTCGAGCAGAGCATCTGGTGAATTTAAACTGTGTACCTCTGGGATTGCCATGCAACTTTTTGCCACTAGGCCACCATAGTCCCCCTGTTTTATTACATTTTCAATTTGTTCTTTTGTAATGACTCTATTCAGGTGTTCAATTTCAGTTTGTGTCAGTTTAGGTAGGTTGTGAATTTCTAAGTATTTGTCCATTTCCTCTAGGTTTTCGTATTTGTTTGAGTATACTTTTTCATAATATTCCAATGTTAGCCTTTTAGTAGGTTCTGTTGTGATCTTGCCCATTTCATCTCTTATTCGGATTATTTGTGTCTTTTCCTTCTTTTTTTTAGTTTTGGTAGTGGTTTCTCTATTTTGTTGACCTTTCCTAAGAACCAACTCCTAGGTTTTTTTTTTTTTTTATGGTTTCAATTGTTTTTTGGTTTTCTGTTTCATTTATTTGTGCTCTAATTTGTATAATTTCAGGTTTTTTGGAAACATGTTGAATTTTCTTGCTCTTCTTTTTCCATTTGTTGGAGATGTTGGGTTAGAGAGTAGTGGTAATTTTCTTCGTGCCTTTTGATGTGTTTGCTTATTGCTTTAAATTTATCTCTGATTACTACTTTGACCGATACCCAGAGGTTTTGGTAAGTGGTATTTTCATTGTCAATTGTTTCAAGAAACTTTTTAATTTCATTTTTTATTTCTTCTAGTACTCACTCATGTTCAAGGAAGGTGGTGTTCAGCTTCCAAATGTATGGTTTTTTCTCTTTTATCCTCCTGTTATTAATTTCTAATTTTGTAGCATTATGGTCTGAGCAATTACTCATATGCAAGTTCAAGCTGAAGCTGAGGAAAATTAAACCAAATCACAGGAGCCAAAATATTACTTTGATTTCATACCACCTGAATTTCAGAATCATCTCAGGAACAGGTTTGAGGCCTTGAACACTAATGAGCGAAGACCAGATGAGTTGTGGGAGGA
>NW_006399970.1:1350606-1353864 GCF_000299155.1 Elephantulus edwardii
AGGATAAAGCAGGGTTTAGGGCTGTTGTGCATAGGGTCGCTATGAGTCGCAAACGACTCGACGGCACATAACAACAACAACAACAGCAGCAGTGGTCTGAGAAGAGATGGTTTGTATTATTTCTATGCTTTTTAGTTTATTGATGCTTGCATTGTGACCTAAAATCTGATCCATTCTGGAGAATGTTTCATGCACATTTGAGAAGAAGATATACTGTGCATTTTTTTAGTGCATTAGCCTATAAATATTTATGAGATCAAATTGGTTTATTGTGTCATCTTATTCTTCAGTATCTTTGTTAAGTTTCTTTCTGGTAGTTCATCTTTTCTTGAAAGTGGTATATTGAAGTCTCCAAATACTATAGTAGTGTTGTCTGTTTCCTTTTTCAGTTTTGTTAATGTTTGCTTTATATATTTTTCCGGTCTTTCATTTGGTGTATATAGATTTATTATTATGTCTTTTTGTTCTGCTGACCCTTTAAACATGATATAGTGACCTTCCTTATCCTTTGTGATGGTTTTTGCATTGAAATTTATTTTATCAGAGATTAATATTGCTACTCCTGCTTTTGTCTGGTTGCTATTTTGTTGTTATATTTTTTACCACCCTTTTAATTTTAACCTCTATTTATCTTCATTTTTCAGGTATGTCTCTTGTAGACGATATATTGATGGATTTTGGGGTTTTATCTAAACTGCTACTCTCTTCCTCTTCAGTGGTGCATTTAAACCATTCACATTCAGTGTGATTATTAAGAGGCAAGGTTTTATTGTTAATTTGTTGAATTCTTTTTGGTGTTATTGGTAGTTACTTTAGTCCATCCTGCTTTCTGTGGCAACTCTGTTAAAAAGGACATCTCTTATTGTTTCCTGCAGCTCTGGTCTTGTTTTTACAAACTCCCTTAGGTTCTGTTTTTCTGGGAATATCTTGATCTCTCCTTCATATTTGATGGAAAATTTTGCTGGGTACAGTATTCTTAGTTGACATTGTATTCTTTGAGTGTTTGATATATGTCCTTCCACTCTCTTCTTGCTCACATGGTTTCTGCTGAGAAATTGGCACTTAGTCTTATCTGCTCTCCCTCCTAGGCTGCTCTTTATTTCTCCCTTTCTACTTTCAGAATTCTCTCCTTATCTTTGGTTCTGGCAAATTTGACTATGATAAGCCTTGGCATTTTTCTTTTGGGATCTATTCTATATGGTCTTTACTCATTTTCTTGAATATATATTCTCTTATTCTTCATCATGCCTGGGTAGTTTTCCTCTAGTAATTCTTCCACAACTTTTTCAGTTCCTTTACTTGCTTCTTCCTTTTCTGGGATTCCAATGATGCACGTGTTACTTCTTTTGATGGCATCCTACATTATTCTTAGCTTCTCTTCTTTTCCCTTCTTTTTTGATTCTGCTTTTTGCTTTAGCAGATCAGTGGTGACAATTCTATTTTCTATTTCACTGGTTCTGTGTCCCATCTCTTCATTTCTGTTCATGTGTCCCTCCATCATGTTGACAGCATCTGAAACCTTGGACCTCATATTTTGGATCATGGTTTCTTGTTTTTCCAGTGCCGCTATTGCCTCATTTGTTTTAGCTGCATTGTTTTGGATTGTTTTTTTTTAAAGCTCCTCCTGAGTTCTGTTTGGAGTGTCCTGTAATTCTTCAAGTCTGTTTTTCACCCATTGAAAATAGTCAATCATTTGCTCTTTTAAATTCTGTGTCAGAAAGTTCCGTAAGACTTTCAGGCTTCAGGAAAACCATTGCTACTTTGTCATTTTTCGGGGGTGGTATCTTGCTTTGAGCTTGTGTGGGGAGTGCGGTAGTCTGCTTCTTTTGGGACATTGCTGTAGTAGAGGTTTTCTTGCCTAAGGTGATAGATGGTTCATGATCTGACCTCACTGCTCCAGAAGAAGTTTGGGTGGGCACACACACAGACACCTCTGGGGTTGTGGGGGAGACGCACAGGCAGGGGAGGGGGGACATCACTCAACTTCCTACTGTCCTAATTGCTCCTGACAGGTGGGTCCTTATGTGCTCAGTGCTCCCCACCACAACTCGCTGCTCTCTACTGAGGCATGCTGCTCCCTGCCAAGGCATGCTACACCCTGCTGAGGCTTGCTGCACCCCACTGAGGCTCATTGCACCCCACTGATGCTTGCTGCTCCCATGACTCTCATATGCCTGCATTGGTCCACAGCAATGTTTTGAGAAGCACCTATATATTTGTACTCCAGACAGCAGTTTTTCCCCCAGCGTACCTGAATGACCAAGGAAGAAGCCTGTTGTTTTCTTATAGAGTGACTTCTCATCTCCGTTGAGTTGCCCAGGACCTCTCTTTTACCTGAGTTAAGGGGTCCTATGTGGTCAGGCCAGACAGCAGTTTTTTCCCCCCAAAGAACCTCACTGTCCCCAGGATCTCCCTGTTGCCTGAGTTAAGGGGTCCCATGTGGTCAAGTCAGACAGCAGTTTTTTTACCCCAAAGTACCTCACTCAAGACTTAACATTGCTCCTGGTGCACATCAGCTCCCAGCATGGGCGTTGGTATTGGGACCTTAATTTTCTGGTGTCAGGACCAGAATTTCCGGTGCAGGGCATCAGTGTCAGAACTGGAGTTCCAGTTGTGGGACATTGGTGCCAGGACTGTAGTTCTAGGCGTCAGTGTTGGGCCGGAGTTACAGGCAGAGGCTATGGGCGCTAGGGTGGAGTTCCAGGACCCGGGTTCCGAATGTGGGGTATGGGTGCAGGGGCTGGGACAGAGTTTTGGGGCCAGAAGTCCTGGCTACAGAGCATGGGCACTGAGTCTGGGGCAGAGTTCTGGGTGTGGGGCGTCCATGCAGGGCCTGAGTTCCCGGCACAGGTTGGAGGCGAGGAACTAGAGATCTGGTCTCTCACTCAGAAATTTTTAAGACCGGTAACTATTTAGTTGACTGGCTTTGCAGCATGGTGAGTAGCTACTAAAAGGCAAATTCTTACGAAGTTGAACTGGAATGATCTAATGCAAAGCCCTGGTTGGAATACATTGTTTGTTTGTTTTTTATTTTATTTTATTAAATTTTATTAGTTTTAATGAACATTTACAGGGATTTGGGGTTTTCATTCCTTCATTACTGCACCATTTTCTCTACCTTCCTCCCCAGTTTATTCTTCTTCCCCGCCATCCGAATGTTTGTTTTAATTGTCCAATTGCCACAGTGCTTGTCAAAGTCAGTTCTGATTAATCTCCTTTGTCGGTGTGTCCTTTGCCATTCCCTATCACTCTTCCCTG